>NC_064623.1:226193211-226496242 GCF_023898315.1 Schistocerca nitens
AGGGTCGGCCTGGGGAGGTAGCTCAAACGTAAGAGGAGGTGAGACAGGCAGCCAAGAGTTAAAGTGTGGTAATCGGATAGCAACCCAAACTAGGGATGAACCAAGGACTGATCAAGAATTTAACCAATTCCCTTCCGTCCGACCAACGGCACAACGATGGAGAATATCGGCCGAGGACGAGAATACGAACAGCACTACACCTCCAGAAATTGGCGTCTAAAAACAGCCAGGGGAACAATAACCGATCTAAGGAAATATGAACCAAACAACTTAAAAGGCTGTAGAACCACACGCCATGCTGGACAGCAACAACACGACGAGGAAAAGGCACGCTGCCTGCAAACTACGCTAACGACCAGGGCAGGTAACTGAAGCGTTAATGACCAGAGGGCAGAAAATACCGCTGGTGCACTTCACTGATAAGTAACAGTCAATTTAATAATTAATCACAACATAGGAAGACGGCTGCAAGATTTTGCAACTCCAGCACATCATACGATGCTGCTAACCTGATGGCCAAGGGGGCAACAACCCACACATGAACGAGGAGATGTGACAATAGTTGAGGTTTCATAACAGATTAACTGATCACTCATCTTCAGCGTCCAGGTTCAGTGGGCAACGAACTTGTCACTCTCACAGCTAGTGCCTCACGATCCGACAGCGCATGCACGCCACCAGTGGCCCCAGCCTGGCCTGGCGCAGCAGAGACTTGCTTGCTGCTCCGTCACAACAGACTCACTCCATCCAACATGCAGACAGCGTTACAATAACTAGTCAGTCAAAACCACAAGCTACACACGGTTCTGCGGGAACACTTCACAAACAACTCGAACGATACTAAAACCAGTCACTGTGGAACAACTAGGAGGAATCACAAGTCGACACACACAGGGAACCCGGAAGCGGTCGGTGACCAAATAGATGTTGTCCAATGAGACGACCGACTGAACGACCAACCAAGGTCGCCCCCACTCAAGTTATGTGTGTAGGCAACGGTCGGGCGAGTCATGGCTGTCTGAACCTCACTGCTGCTCCGTTTCGACTGCCTTCTGATGCATGACAACCCGGAGACACTGGCTTGGACCAAAACATGCACAGGGAAGACTTGCCCATTGGAAATCCGCCATCTCTGCACAAGGAAGGATCCGACCCAAGTCCCACAAGCTGATCAATTGAAAGCCCCCAGAAGCGATCGCTAGACCAAATACACGTCGCCCGATGAGACAACCGACCGAACGACCAACCAACGGTCGTCGTCGCTCAAGTCTCCTTTCTGTCAGACAGTGCATGTGTGTGTCCCCAGCAGTCGGGCGAGTACTGGCTGTCCAGACCTCAATGCAGCTCCATCCCGACTCCCTTGATGTCCGTTCACAGCTCGGACACACGAAGATCCAGAGACACTGGCTCAGACCCAACCATGGAGAGGGAACACTTGCCCATTGGCCACCCAACATCTCTGCACAAGGAAGGATCTGACCCACGTCCCACAAGATTACCAATTGAAGGGGCCCAGAAAACAGTTGTCCTTGCTCAAGTCTCCTTCCATTGGACAGTGCATGTGTGTTGCCAGCAGTCAGACGAGTACTGGCTGTGCAGACCTTACTGGAGCTCCATCCCAACTGAACTCACCACACACCACGACCCGGAAATACTAGTGGTCGCTCCAAAGATAGTACGACAGTGCTCTTATCGATAGCGCTGCTGCTGCCACTCACAGGCAGGTAGGCCAGCAACTTAGTGACTCGTAAATCGGATAAGAAACGGTGTGACAGTAGCAGAAAGACAAGATGTCAAATAATGAATGGCACGAACACAAGTCATTCACGGCTCACTTCCCTTTGTGTGACTCAACCAACTTGTTTGTCTAAACATATTCTATAAAAGTGAACACTAAAATGTAACAGTGATTCCTTACATGCATAGATCATGATGCAGACTGGAGATCTAATGTCGTTCATGTGCTTTACAGGCGCAAGTGTAAAGGAGAGGAATAGATTCTCACAGTTGTAGTACTTATACATAGTGTTTAAAATTATTCCATAGTGTGAAACATATCTCCTGTAGAGCAAGCTGTATGCTTCTACAAACGACCTACAGACTGCAGTAAACAAATGAGAACACATTATTCTGTCAGTGTAAAAATGCAAAGATCCTAACTAATCTGTTCGCTGTTACACTGATCTTGTACTTGTGGGCCCTGGCTAAAGGTTGGTGCTCAGTATGGTGTCCATTAAAACTAAGTCATGTTACTGTCTGATAGGGGCTCACGCACTATCTGAAAAAGCATTTCGCAAACTTATCAAAATGTAAACTGGTTCCATTGGAAACAATGGATGCTCTGCACTTACCCAGAACTGTGAATACAATCTACAGTAGCAGCGCTAATAGATGTTTATCACATGTCGTATCCATGGAGAGTAACAGAAAAATCAGTCCTCATTTATTTACTGCATTCTGTAGATTGTTCATAATAGCAGAGGTTTTTCACAGGAAGAAAAATGTTTCACAGTAGCAAAGATCAACAAATACTCATAGTTTAAGAGCCCATATTTATTGGACATTATTCTCTTGTTACGACCCATACTATCACCTCTCAAAATATGGAATACTTTCTGCGATGCCCTGAATAGCAGTAGCTGGCTGCTTTTCCATTGGTTATTACTTGCTTTACATACATATCCTCTTCACTGACTCTCAAATCCTAAGGACATTATGGCAATCTTACACCAACAGTCTTTCTTTCAGTCATATATGTTCTGTGTATGCTTCAAATAGCTCCTAGCATTCCAGATTTATGCTTTTGTTGCACCTCTTGTCCGCACCCATCCCTATAACTGCTAGTGGCATCTTACTACCGGTTCAATGTGGTGTTCTTGGGTTGAGGACAGCTTTAGATATCTACATTGACAGATATTTACCACCCAACCATTGAGTGCTTTTATGTCCCAAACTATGAGTGAGTGTCATCTGATAAGGTTTCAAACCTGACAAGCCCTTGAAAGTTTAACAAAGGACAATCAAGAAAATGGAAAAGCAGCTGACTGAACTGATTTTGTCTTGCAAAGAGATCAGGAAATGAACAACAGCTGAAGTAAAGCAAAGATAATGGAATGTAGTCGAATTAAATAAAGTGATACTGAGGGAATTAGATTAGAACAGTAGACACTAAAAGAACTAGACAGATTTTGCTGTTTTGGCTCCGATGTAGCCGATGGTAATAAAAGTAAAGACTGGCATACGCACACTGGCATTAGTATGAAAAAGTTTTCTGAATATAGGTAATTTATTAACAATAATTTTAAGTTTGCATGTTACGCAGTCTCTTCTGACCATATTTGTATAAAAGCAAAACAAGGACAATAAACAGTTCATTCAAGAACAGACTATAAGCTTTTAAAACGTATTACCACAGAATAATGCTGAAAGTTATGTGGGTAGATCTAATAAGTAATGAGGAGAAACTTAAACGAATAGGGAGAAAAGGGAAATTTATGACACAACCTCACCAAAAGCAGGGATCAGTTGTTATAAAACATCTTGAGGCGTTAAAGGATTGTAATTGAGGGAAGTATCAATGGTAAAAATTGTAGAGGGTAGTTACAGATAGAATACAGTAAGCTGTAGTAGGTATGGAGAGATGAAGAGGCTTGATTTCGACAGAAGAGCCTAGAGAGTTGTATGTCAACGTTCTTGCAATTGAAAGCCTCAGCAAGAATAACAGGACAAAGCCCAGTATTGCTTCTTCATCACCATACATCACACTGGCCACTCCAGAAAGAACCAACCAAAAAATACATGGTATATGCACAAGTTATTCTCAACAAAAGCATTAAAATAAATGTTTTTATACCATTGGTGTAGCCTCCTACTAAATTTCCTGTGCCTGTAACATACTTAAATTAATATCAAAATATATGTGCACAGAATACCATATTGCACCTGTGGTCTAGGGGTAGCTTCTTTGATTCATAATTAAAACATCTTTGGTCCCAGCTTTGAATCCCACCCCTGCTTAAATTTTCATTAATAATCAGCAGTGGCAGCGGAGAACTTCTGGCATAACAAGTCACCCTCATTCTGCCAACGGCCTTGTCAAAGAGGGCAGAGGAGCGGACAGAGGTTCAGAGCATTCTCTTGTCCGAAGGGTGGGAAACTGCCCCTAAAGGTGGAAGTATCAGCAATGATCAACGGCATGAGGATGCAGGAGGCAATGGAAACCACTGCATTAAAGACACGTAATGTGTATCCACAAGACATGTGGCCCATAATTGAAGATGTGTCATGATTATCTCTCCATTGGCAAAAGATTCCAGAATAGTCCCCCATTCGGATCGCTGGGAGGCGACTTCCAAGGGAGAGGTTACCATGAGAAAAAGATTGAATAATCCACGAAAGAATAACATTTTACAAGTCGGGGCATAGAATATCAGAACGTGGAAACTAGAAAATCTGAAAAGGGAAATGCAAAGGGTCAACCTAGATATACTAGGGGTCAGTGAAGTGAAGTGGAAAGAAGACAACCATTTCTGGTCAGATGAGTGAAGGGTAATATCAACAGCAGCAGAAAATGGTGTAACGGGAGTAGGATACATTATGATTAGGAAGATAGGGCAGAGAGTGTGTTACTGTGAACAGTTCAGCGAAAGTGTTGTTCTTATCAGAATCGACAGCAAACCGACAACGATAGTTCAGGTATACGTGCCGACATTGCAAGCTGAAGATGAAGAGATAGAGAAAGTGTATGAGGTTATTGAAAGGGTAATACAGTATGTAAAAAGTGATGAAAATCTAATAGTCATGGGGGACTGGAATGCAGTTGTAGGGAAAGGAGTAGAAGAAAAGGTTACAGGAGAACATGGGCATGGGACAAGGAATGAGAGCGAAGAAAGACGTATTGAGTTCTGTAACACGTTTTAGTCAGTGATAGCGAATATTGTGTTCAATAATCACAAGAGGTATACTTGGAAAAGGCTGGGTGATACGAGAAGATTTCAGTTACATTACATCATTGTCAGTCAGAGACTCCGAAATCAGATACTGGACTGTAAGGCGTACCCAGGAGCAGATATAGACTCAGATCACAATATAGTAGAAATGAAGAGTAGGCTGAAGTTTAAGACATTAGTCAGGAAGAGTCAGTACACAAAGAAGTGGGATAAGGAAGTACTAAGGTATCACGAGACATGCTTGAAGTTCTCTGAGGCTATAGATACCGCAATAAGGAATAGCTCAGTAGGCAGTACAGTTGAAAAGGAATGGACATCTCTAAAAAGAAGCTGGGAAGGAAAACATAGGTACAAAGAAGGTAAGTGCGAAGAAACTATGGGTAACAGAAGAATACTTCAATTGTTCGATGAAAGGAGGAAGCACAAAAATGTTCCAGGAATCTCAGGAATGGAGGAATACAAGTCGCTGAGGAATGAAATAAATAGGAAGTGCAGGGAAGCTAAGACGAAATGACTCCAGGAAAAATGTGAAGATACGGAAAAAGAAATGATTGTCGGAAGGACAGACTCAGCATGCAGGAATGTCAAAACAACCTTCAGTGACATTAATAGCAAGGGGAATTCCACTGTTACGTACAGAGGAGAGAGCGGATAGGTGGAAAGAATACATTGAAAGCCTCTATGAGGGGGAAGATTTGTCTGATGTGATAGAAGAAGAAACAGGAGTCGATTTAGATATGGGGTCCAGTATAAGAATCAGAATTCAAACGAGCTTTGGAGGACTTACGATCAATTAAGGCGGAAGGGATAGATAACATTCCAGCAGAATTTCTATAATCATTGGGGGAAGTGTCAACAAAACCACTATTAATGTTAGTTTGTAGAATTTATGAGTCTGACTTTCGGAAAAACATTAGCCACACAATTCTGAAGACAGCAAGAGCTGACACGTGCGAGAATTATCGCACAATCAGCTTAACCGCTCATGCATCAAAGTTGTTTACAAGAATAATATGCAGACGAATGGAAAAGAAAATTGAGGATGCACTAGATGACGATCAGTTTGGCTTCAGCGAAGGTAAAGGCATGAGAGAGGCAATTCTGACGTTGCAGTAGATAATGGAAGCAAGACTGAAGAAAAATCAAGACACGTTCATGGGATTTGTCGACCTGGAAAAAGCGTTAGACAATGCAAAATGGTGCAAGATGTTCGAAATTATGAGAAAAGTAGGGGTAAGCTATAGGAAGAGACGGGTCATATGTAATATGAACAACAGACAAGAGGGAATAATAAGATTGGACGGCCAAGAACGAAGTGCTTATATTAAAAATGGTGTAAGACAAGGCTGTAGCCTTTCGGCCCTGCTGTTCAACCTCTACATTGAGGAAGCAATGATGGAAATAAAAGAAATGTTCAGGAGTGGGATTATTATTCAAGTTGAAAGGGTATCAGTGATATTCGCTGATGACATTGCTATCTTGAGTGAAAGTGAAGAAGAATTATATGATCTGCTGAACGGAATGAACAGTGTAATGAGTACACAGTATGTACTGATAGTAAATCGAAGGAAGATGAATGTAATGAGAAGTAGCAGAAACGAGAACAGTGAGAAACTAAACATCAGGTTTGGTAGTCATGAAGTAGATGACGGACAGAACACTGAGGACATTCAAAGCAGACTAGCGATGGCAAAAAGGGCGTTCCTGGCCAAAAGACGTTTACTAATATCAAATATCGGCCTTAATTTGGGGAAGAAATTTTTGAGAATGTACGTCTGGGCACAGAATTGTATGATAGTGAAATATGGACTGTGGGAAAACCGAAACAGAAGAGAATCGAAGCATTTGAGATGCAGTGCTACAGAAGAATGTTGAAAATTAGGTGGACTGACAAGGTAGGGAATGGGGAGGTTTTGTGCAGAATCGGAGAGGAAATGAACATGTGGAAAACACTGATAAGAAGAAGGGACAGGATGACAGGACAACTGTTAGGACATGAGGGAATGACTTCCATGGTACAAGAGGGAGCTGTAGAGTGCAAAAACTATACAGGAAGACAGACATTGGAATACATCCAGCAAATAATTGTGTACATAGGTTGCAAGTGCTACTGTGAGATGAAGAGGTTAGCACAGGAGAGAAATTCGTGGCGGGCCGCATCAAACGAGTCAGAAGACTGATGACCTAAGGAAAAAAGACAGGATACCAGATAATCTTTATGATTCGTTTGAAGAATTCCTAGGAAATAGAATACTCATGTCATTCTTTAAGAGGAGAAATTTTCAGATTACAGTTGACAGGCAACTGGACTACCAGCATACATTTTGTGTGTGGCCCCATTTTCTATTTACAATAACTGAATTGCAATTGAGTTTTAAGGACACCATTTTTATTTTTCCAGATATAAAATAAAAACAGAATTTCTTAACAAAAATAAATAAACTATCACAGAACTATATATTTTAACCGAATAGAAAAATAAATTGTAACTGAATACGAAAATTACTGAAAATCGATTAATTAAAAGATTTTAACTGAACAAAAAAATATCTACATGAAGAAATTAATTTTCTAGAAATTAAATGTTAAAAATATAAATGTTTTTGTTTCCATTTTTTTGCATTTCAATTTTTTGTCATTTTTATTTTCTGATTTAATTTTTCTTCATTTTTTCATTTTTGTTTTATTATTTTGATTTGTTATTTTTATTTTTCTGGAGCCCCATTGTCTCTTATTTGTCCAGAAGTAAAATAGAAAAAGAATTTCATGAACAAAAACAAACAAAACGCCATAAAATTATAAATTTTAAGCAAATATAAAAATAAATAAACGTTACAAAAATTGTAATTTTTAACTGAACAAAAATTATTTAACTGGACTGAAAACTGCACATGTGAAGAAATTAACTTTTTTGAAATCAAATTTCAACACATCATTTCTTCCAATAAATTTTTCTTAATAATTGTAAGTTTTTCAATTTAAGAACTCGTAAAAATTATATGGTTGAGAAATAAACTGATAATTTCACTTTAAAAATTATATAAAATATAGAGAAAAATTGTGGCCCTTGTTTATGTGACTATCATTAAAATATATAATAAAAATCAAATTCTTTGTGCAGGTGGAAAACATATTTCTAAATATTATGTTAAAGAGCATTTAAAAGGAATTCCAATTGGAGAATATTCAAGAAACGTATTACCACTGGAAAACATAAAAAAATGAAGAATCTTCTTCAGCTGATGTAAATTCAAAAAACGTAAAAATTGCCAAAAAATTAAAGATTTAAATCGGTTTTATAAGAATCAAACAACTAAAGAAAAATATTCAGATAAATGAAAATAATGAATTTTAGAATATAACAAAAAGGAAAAATATAATTCTATGTAAATGGGACTTCTTAATTGTTTTGGAAGGTTTTGGAAGATTTAACATAAAATATATACTAAGAATGCATACTAAGAACACATACTAAGAATAATGAAAAGAAAAAGCATCAAATTTTATTGGTGTTACAAGTTTAAAAGAAGATAATGATGCTAAAGAATATAGATTTGGATGAAAGAAAAATAACTTTTATTTTTTACTGGAAAACATAAATACATTAGCTGTGAATTTTATGAAAAATTAAAACAGAATAACCTAAATTGTTAAATAATATAGTTTAAGAGTGCTCATATGATAATGTATCTGTATTAATTTTTGTTTCCATTCATTATTAATTGTTCCTAATACATTCTTACTAACTTCAGGCAAATTATAAGTACCATATTGTGGGTAGTTACTAGCATCAAAATAGTCAATCATTCGTTTCATATCCTTATAAAAATTTTCAGTTTTTTATTATAGCTATAACTATCAGTAACTTGATAGCAAAGTTAAATTTTTAGTAATATTTTGGTTTCATCACATTATAGTGAAAATCAACCATATTATTTCAATAAATCAGTATATACACTTTTTTAAAATTTTGGTATAGCTATTAATTTATATTTTTGCCCCTCTGAGACTAATTTTATATCTACAGTGTATCGTTTTTCCAAATGCACAATTATTCATCAGTAAATAGAAATCATTTTCAAAATCATTTTTCTGGTTTTGTTATCATTTTCGTGTTTAACTCTACACTTTTTTTTAACAATCAGATAGTTTAAATTTTGAAACTTTTCTAGAGACAGATATTATTCAGAATTACTACATTGGACAATGAATGATATTGATTACCTATAGTAGGTTCTTTTTTTGCGTTAGTTCCTGACACAGTTTTATTCTTGGTGGCTGAAAATAAAGCATCTTGGAAAGCATGTATATGTTTTTGATATTCTAAATCTGCTTCAAAAATATAACCACTTTTAGTAGTGTTTGCCATTTTCTTTCTTTTTTGTAATGAAAAGCTCTGTTTCATCCCATTTAAATCCACAATATATTAAATACAGACTCATAGCATAACCATATAAATTATTTGCATCTGAACATGATAAATAATTCGTTATCATATTTCAATTAATCTTTTTCATATATCAATTTCTTGCATTAACATATATTTGCAACATTGGGATATACTACCTCTCATTTCTTTTTCAGTCATTAAAATCATTTCATAATCATGCAATAATTGAACTGGTTGTTAGGTTATTTTTAACAAAGTGTCAAAAGAAGAAGTATATGCTTTATAATACTAAGATGCATCTAAATCGTAACTATTTGTAGAAGGGTTGCTAAATTTTTCGGAAATGTCAACTATTAATAAAATATCGTTTTTAAATTATAAATCATAACATTCACCAAGGTTCTTGATACAAACGTTTTCCCAAACTAAGTGGGCATGTTTATAATCTTCTTCACTAATATCCTATTCATTTAACTTAGCATAAAAATCATCTTTTGGTGGAAGTTTTGTTTCTTTAAATTTTTCCCAGTTATCCATTTAATTATTAAGATAAACTCCTTTTTTAGTTACTAAATTTATTCGTTCTTCTGGAAAAAAATATAATAGTCATCAGGTAATTTTTTTGGATTTGAAGAGTGTTTATGAAAGCTAAGAGTCAATTAATCTCATATTCAGACTTTTTGTTCATTTATTAAACTAATATATTTAGTTTCATTATTTAGTATAAATTTATTTCTTTTTCATCACAATGAAGGTCTTTTAAAAATTTATCCTGATAAATACTTGGATTTTTTTAGTCCTAGATTACAGTTATTACAATCATTAAAAACGTTTTGCATCACCTCGGTTCCAAGACTTCTAGAACCTATACAGAAAATTGGAATAGAGCTCAACATAAACATCACTTACACCCTTTTTACTGCTCATGAAAACAATAAATTGTATGTTGTAAAACCATACAGCAAGACCTTCAGAGGTCATGGTCCAGATTGCTGTACGCACTGGTACCTCCAATACCCAGTAGCACATCCCCTTACAATGATGCATGCCTGTATTTATCTTGGCATACTATCTACAATTTCATCAAGGCACTGTTGGTCCAAATTGTCCCACTCCTTAATGGAGATTTGGCACAGATCCCTCACAGTGGTTGGTGGGTCATGTCGTCCATAAACAGCCTTTTTCGATCTATCCCAGGCATTGTCGGTAGGTTTCATGTCTGGAGAACATGATGGCCACTCTAGTCGAACGATGTCTTTATCCTGAAGGAAGTCATTCACAAGATGTGCACGAGGGGGGCACAAAATGCCTCACCAGTACGCTGCGGAGGATGGCATTCACGTTACTGCGCCTTCCATGAGCACCAGCGGTGTATGTTGGCCCCACATAATCCAAGTCCAAAACAGCAGGGAACATTGCTGCACTTGCAGGGAACCTCCACCTTGCCGCACTCGCTGGACAGTATGCTTAAGGCGTTCAGCCTGACCGAGTTGCCTCAAAACACATGTCCAACGATTGTCTGGTTGAAGGCATATGCAACACTCATGAGTGAAGAGAATGTGATGCCAATCCTGAGGGGTCCATTCGGCATGTTGTTGGCCCATCTATACTGCACATCAGGAGTGAAGTTGCACATAGTACAGCCTTTTGCACACAGTTTGAGTCACAACACGACATCCTGTGTCTGCACGAAAAGCATTATTCAACATGGTAGCGTTGCTGTCAGGGTTCCTCCAAGCCATAATCCATAGGTAGCGGTTATCCACCACAGTAGTAGCCCTTGGGTGGCCTGAGCGAGGCATGTCATCAGTAGTTCCTGTCTCTCTGTATCTCCTCCATGTCTGAACAACATCGCTTTGGTTCACTACTAAATGCTTGGATGTTTGCCTTGGTGAGAGCCCTTCCTGGCACAAAGTAACAATGCAGACGCGATCTAATCGCGTTAATGACTGCCTAGGCATGGCTGAACTACAGATAACACGAGCCATGTACCTTCTTCCTGGTAGAATGACTGGAACTGATTGGCTGTTGGACCCCCTCCACGCACTGCTCATGCATGGTTGTTTACATCTTTGGGCGGGTTTAGCGACATCTCTGAACAGTCAAAGGGACTGTATCTGTGATACAATATCCACAGTCAACGTCTATCCTCAGGAGTTCTGGGAACTGGGATGATGCAAGACTTTTTCTGATGTGTGTATATAAATTATTTGTGTGTTTCACATCAAATGATCATGACATCGAGCTGTTTTATTTTTTGTGTAATGTTTTTCAAATAAAGAACAAATTTTAGATTTATTGTGTCTAGATTCTTCTGCACTTGTTAGTGGTTCCATTTCTTCAATTTTTGAATACCTTTCACCAATTTTTCCCCATCTTTTTCCATACATTCAACGAAATTTTTATTTGTGTTTGGCTCTGTATAAATAACTGGTTCTTTGTAGGGACCATTTATATATTTAATATAATAACAGAGACCACTCCGTTCAAGTTTTTGATACTTCATACAATAACTATCCTCATTTAATTATAATTCACTAGTATTTGTTTTTTGGTCCTAAGTTTGAATCAATATTTTATTATTTCTTTCTGAAAACCATTATTAACATTATTCTCTGTTAATAATAGATATTTCTGAATTTATTCAAATATTTTTACCATTTTAAATTTGGTTGACAGTCATCCATCCTTAATAACAAACATTCTAAATCAGCATACACAGCAACAGGAACTGTTTGAGTGTACTTTCAATTTTCAAATTCTATGTGTTCATCTTTTACTGGTTGTTCTGCTTTTATGGGATTATTAATTAAACAACAATTTATAAGTTCATCTAATTTTTCTTTATTATTAGAATGTGATAAACACATTTCACAAACAGACTTTGTTTTTTTTATGTTTCAAGACTTCAGGTGAAAAAATCTACACAAATATTTTATGTAGCACTAGAGTGAAATATTTCCTTCCATAAAATACAATAAATTAAATTTGTCTTCTTTTGAAATTGTTATTGGTTGAAATGGATGTATCTGATATTTTTTATCAGAAGAAAGAAACATTAATAGATTTATTAATTTTAGTATAAGTTTCTGAAATACCATAATCCTTAATTTGTAATTACAAACCTGTAAGATTTTAATCAATATTGAGACCTACGTATTTATATTTCATGCCTCTCTATGGATTTTTATGTATAGGATATAATTGAGATTTTCAAGTCCATAGAACACATTTTAATCATTATTTTTAGCATTAGTGCAAATTTTTTCTCTTTTCTTTTTTCTTTTAATTCAGTGCAAGATGTGTTTTGTACTTAAACATACTTATTAATTGTTATTTGTATTCCATTAATTCTGTTTAATGTTGAGCCAGAATCCTGAGCTTGAAAACTAGGTATTTTTGTTAAAATTTCTTGGTTCACATTGTTAAACTTTTTCATTATATCTTTCTCTGTAGCAATCCTAGTACTTTCGATTCGAACTCCATATTCCTTGATATCATTATTTGTTTGCATTTTGTATTCACAAGATGAATTAAAATTTATTATGCAACTTTTAAATAATTCTAAAATTACTTTAACTACTTTCATTATTTTTGATTTTGCCATATTTAACATATGGTTTTGCTCAAATGAGGGCATATTATTTCTGGAAAATACAGTTTGTCATCTTTTTAAAATGCTTTTCCAGATAAATAGTTATCAACTGTTGTTCTAAATGTTCATTTAAAAATTATGTAATTGTATTCAATATTAGAAAAAGGTAATAGATTTTTGATTATTCTGTAACGTATTTAGGGTTTAACTAAAAACGTGATTCCCTTATATTTATTTACTGTACGGTAGTCTTTTAAAATTTCTAATTTTCAGATATCATGAAGTTCATCTACAGTGAAGTTGGTTTTAAGAAACTGCCAAGCTTCAATCACAATCTGTATAAAAGTGAATTCTAGATCGAAAAAATTATTACTTTCAGCTCCTTTATATTTAGCTTAGGAATCTCTTCTTCAAGAAATTGAAAAATATATTCATCAATTACAGTTTTAAGTGTGTCTGTTGCTCAGCATCTGTATATAAGTTTTAGTATAGGAATCACACAACCAACTAGTTGCAAATAACTGTTTTGTACGTTCACTTATGTTTCAGCATCTGTAAGGATGTTTTCACCGGAATGAAATTTTAAGAAATCATATAAAATAACATATAGAAAATTATGTTTGACAAAATTATTAATGAAGAAGACAATTGTCATGGGTTACAAAGGTTACTTACATATTATTACAGTGTAAGAAAGTTCTAATGATAGTTTTGAACAGATATGTTCAAGTCAAAAATTAAAATTAAAAAACATTCAAGCCTCTGGCATGTATTCCATGCTAGGAACAGCATCAGACGATTGGCAAAATTTTTGACATTGCTGCCACAAGAAATACTGGTTGCACCACCTATTGGGTGCAGGCAGTGACGTGAGCATTTGAGACATAGTTGGAAAAAGGGCTTAATTACAGTGTCAGACCTAAATGTTGTAGAAAATACATAGGCCTTGATCACATCAAATTACATGCTTCTCAGCAAACGAGGGTACCTCAAAATGCATGTAGTATTTTTGAGAAACAAGCAGTTAAAAACTCCTGTCAGGGTAAATGTGATAAAAACTTGACTAAAAGTATTAATTTCAAGCTTAAGGAAAACAGTTCCTTTATAACGAAGTGTGGCAAAGGGAATGCTGTAACCTTTGCTAGCCAGAACGAATGTGAGTCTAAAACTTTACAGTTTTTTCAACAAAATAATGTTTTCTAGCTGGATGACGATCCAACCTCCATGATACAAAATGAAATTAGACATGCCTTAATTAGCGCTATGCATTTGGTTGAACCATTTCATAAAATATAGTTTGTTAATAGGAATCCACAGGTCTCAAAGTTGTACTCCCAGTTTAAGGTATAGAAAATTCACCATACAATATATTCAGTTGTAAACAGTACGAATAGTGCATATCATGAGTTAGCAAGGCTACCTCATGAAAAAATTTAGAAATCATTTGTTTTCTAAGTAATTATTCTGTCATCAATAGTTACAATTTAGTCAGCAATATCAATGATTTTCAGTGTGATCAATACACTAAATTATTTTCACTAGACATTATGAACCTAAATACTAACATACCTGTTAAAACAACTATTGGCATCGGCATTCCAGACTATACCATCAGACTAACAGCCTGCTAAGGAGTGATAAATGTCTCAAATGGGCAGAGTTCACTGTCAGCAGTCGATAGGTGGCACAAGCTGTATTGTTTATGTTGTAGCAATGTAGGGCACTAGGCTGATCAGCCAGATGTTGTTCCTTGCAAGGCATTCATGCCCAAGATTTGAATCGGTTTTATTTTAATTTTTGACTTGAGCATAGCTGCTCAAAACTTCAACAACTGCTTTTTCACAATGTAATTTCGCTTGAGTAACCATTGCATGCCATGATGATTGTCATCTTGGTTAATAATTTATCTCCAACCTATTTTATATGTATTGTTTTATAGGGTTTCTTAAAATTTTCATTCTGATGAAGACATATGTAGAGGTGTCAAAACCTCAATCAATGTACCAGACAGTTATTTGCAACCAGTCAGCTGCAGTATTATTATTATGCTGAAAAATTTATCAGTTTATTACAACATTTTGACAAAACAATTTTAAATTTATTATTGAGTTTCAAACAAATTCTTTTGCCATAATTACTATTTATATTCAAAGTCAGCAATATTTTTAAAAAATCCATTTTTAGATAACAATTTTCCCTGAACAAAATAAAATCGCTTATTATTTGCATGCCCATTTATAAGGAATAAAAATTATCATTTTTTAAATAAAAATTATTGATAAATGTAAAAACGAAGTTTGGTCAAGCTAATTTGCAGGATAAAAATTTCTTAGATTTTTAAAAAATAATAGGTGATTAGATTTCATACAAAATTAAAAATTATTAGATTTTTATAAAGGAGTTTTTTTAGTTTGTGAATTTAAGAGCAAGTATCATACCCATCATTATTATACTTTATCTTTTCTTAATATTTTATGTTAATATTTATATCTTCTAAATAATTAGAGTCCTATCAATTAATTACTTTGTTATGTATATCTACATGAGAAAATAATTTTAAATCCATATTGAGTGATAAACAAATTTTTTCACCAAAACCAGAATTTAAATACTCATAGCTAATGATATTACATTAAAAATTTAACTGAAGCTCACTAGTTTTTTAAACGAATTGAAATTGCTTAGATTGTTGATCTTCTCAGTAAATGCTTCCATTCCTACATAAAAAATTATCTCAGAACTTGAAAATTGTATATCATCTCAATTATTTTCATATAATTAGTTCATTTCTAAATTAGTTGTTAAAGTAGCCCCATTAAATTCTATGCAATTATTATTATCATCAGTAATATCTATTTCTAAATCGTTAATTAAATTATCATATATTGGAATATATAAAAAATATTATGGTTCATAAATTATAGAAAAATCAAATTCTAAATTAGGTAAAGCAAATTCTAATATTAGTTTCTTCATGAAAATATTTATTATTTCTACAGACATCGCAACAGCTAAATTAAAATTTACTTTTATCCATTCAAAAGGTATAATTTTTGATAAATTATGCACAAAAAGGTATTGATCAGCTTCAATAATTTGATGATTAAAGACTAACATTTTTCAAATATTACATTTTGTGTCCACATACAGTTTAACATAGCTCTCAGTGATACCTCAATTTAAAACTTTAACTTATTTAATGTGAATATTTGTTTCTGTATGAATAAAGTTTTCCAATGGTTTTAACTTTTATTAACCAATAGGAATTATCGTAGTTTCTCCAGGACAACATAATAATTATTTTTGGAAGTTCTATGCGGAGTTAAGAAAGTTGTATGAAAACCACCTACTTATAGGAATGCACACTCTTTTTCTAAGAACTCTTAAATTACCTTTTATTGAAATAGAGCACTAATTTTATATTGATATAATTTTAATTAATTAAATTATGAGAAACCACAAACAAGAATGCCAGAAAAGAGATTCAAAAATAAACATGATAAACTATTACTGAATTTTATTAGATGTGCAATAAGAGGACCAAGTGGATATGGCAAACAGCATTAATGACCCACAATTATATTTTAGTTACTTGATGGTTAAACTGGGAGAATACTAATCTTTTATACATTTATTCTAAAAGTTTTGATCAACAAAGATGCTCAGAATTAATAAATATATGTGAAAAGATAAAAGTTAATATATCAAAAAATAGCAACTTTAATAGAAAATAATGATGAAATTATACCATTAGATGAATGTGAAGTTAATTCAGTTGTTTTATTTGATGATTTTATTCATGAAAATCAAAACAAAGAATGTTTTACTGCAAGAAGACATAAAGGAATAGATAATTTTTATTTAGCACAGCCATATTCAAAATACCAAAACAGATAATTTTAATTTTTTTATATTTTTAGGGAAAAATATGTGAATTAAATGTACATGTCATGAATTTGCTTGTAGCTATTTAAAATTTATCGCCTCTAGAGGAATGTGTACCAGATGTTGGAATAATGATATATATTAGGATTTACTACCATAGATACAGATTTTGAACAAAAGTTTTTTAACAGTATAAATGACACAATTTTAAGATTTATCTAGCAACATACCCATTTAACATAAGCATTAAACAGCTTTCTTAGAATATAAACTAAAGATCTTTTAAACAATGTAATTGTTAACGTAAACATCAAACAATAATTTTGACAACATAAACAAAATCAAACAAAACATGTTAAAGATTTTTAACAACATAACCACTAAACAACATTTTTAACAATGTAAAGAAAACATAAATGCTGTAGTTTTTTAACAATATAATTGTTAAACTAAGTAAAACAAACAGTCAAGATTTTTAATAACATAATCATCATCAAAGGAACATTACAAAGTAAATCTAATTGATTAATTATTATTCTTAGTAAATGTTTAAAAATTTTATATGGAAAATATTAAAAAAGCTACAGAAAATAGAAAGATAAAAAACAATTAAGAGAGGAATTTAAAAAATGGAAAAAACGACCTGGAAAACTTTGAAAAATATAATCCAAAAGATGAAAAACAAATTGTTAATTATCGTTAACAACACCAACATTATTTAAAACTATTTAATGATATACAAACAAGGCAGCTCAAGCAATCAGAAATACAAGTTTTAATGAATAAATATGAAGAAGACTTAAATATAAAAAAAGCCAAGAGTTGATGGACAAGTATCAAATATAAAAAAATAGATGAACGAGTAAGTGAAAGAATGAGGAACAAATGAATTAATAAATCTTTTATTAAAAAACAGGGTACCATGTATGACATGAATAAAATATGGGCTGTTATTGATCTATCATATTATGTGGATACAATTAAGGCACATTATATTTTGATAATATCTGAAATAAAACAAAATGAAGTTAAGGTAACAAATACAAATATTTTGTAAAAAAAATTTCATGTTAATTTTTCAAAGAAAAAGCAGATTTCGATTCTGCTTGAGGTTTAGAGGAAAAAATTGTCCAAGATTTTATAAAAAAATACAAAACTAATCGGATATATTTGGAAAACGAATATTAGGAATGGGCCTCATTGATATTGGTTGGTGATTATAAATTACTAGTTATATCAAGTCAATTCTGTTATAAATTTTTGATCAAAATTGAAAAATTATAATTATACTAAATAAAACACTTTCATTAGTTTTTAACCAAATTTGTAAATTTTATTTATATTCAATAATATGTTTATAAATTTTTAAACAAAATGTAACAAAATTGTAATCTAAATAAACGAATAATTTTGCAACTGGTTATACTTTGCTGCTAAGTGGTAAAACTAATCCTAAAGTAATTAAAATAAAGGTAAAAATAAAAATTTATGTAGTTATAACAATTGTTAACTGACACACAAAACAAAAAAGATATAAAGAAGTGGTGGACATTTACTTATAAAAGTAGGTATTTCAATTGTGAAACAATTATTGAACATATTACAAAAAAGAAAAACAGATTCTGGAATAACAAGATATGAGGGTAGATTTGTACCAATATTTAGCTGCTGCTGGTACACTAGCTGGTACAGTAGGAAACACAACCATAAGCAAATAAAAGCAAGAAGATAGTAAATCTGAAGAACAAAAAGAGATAATTTAACTATGGAAAAGAAAGGAACTAAATTTGAAGAAATAAGAAAAGTAAAAAATAAGAAATCTTTACCAAATTATGATACAGGAAATCTTTCTAAGGAATTGAAAATTAAACATTATAGAATCATATTATGATTGATTGCTTACCTGATACATCGAAAAAAATTTAAATGTGGTATATGTAATTTTTTACATTTCTGCTAATGGATTTCTTACTATAATACAAAAATTGTTTTTGATAAATTTTTTGGAAATATTCCAAAAGAATTCGTTAATTAAATGGGAAAATGATTGATATTATAATGTTGTAAGGACATAAAATCTTAATGAATTCATTTGTGAACATTTATTTGTTGTAATTGTTATTGGATGATTATAAACTACAAGATATTTTAAATTTAATAAATGGACATATCTGAAAATAAAACAGAAGTAATAGATGAATAATTAAAATAAATCATAGAATCAAAAATTAATAAAACACAAATTTATGGGAATTAGAATAAAAAATATTACAAATATTATATGGTGGTTAGGGAGAGAGATAATGTGAATTTCTCAGAGCTGATAGTTATTCTAATGAACATCTGCTCACACGAGGAATTGTGTGTTCAGAAACGCAAACAGGTATAGATGCATGCAGGTTAAGCCACATTTTGGCATTTTTGGATCATTGATTGAAGATTAATTACTTTGAGTTTTGGTACCCAACTAGATATTTACCTCATCTACCCTATGATGTATGACAATACCAGTGTGGCTGCATCAGCTGTTCTCTCTTTGTGTTGACTTCTACTCCAAAACGATCCTTTAAAAATGTTCTTGGTGGTGTAGGTGAAACAACACACCTTGATAATTATAAAATATTTTGTTAACCCATCATCATTGTTCTGCAGCAGCTTTAGTCTTACCATTTGCTATCTGTGATGCTTCTGTAGTTGCCTCATGCCTTTATGAATGCTAATGTAGTATGGCTGTTGTGTTTTATCTTTAATCAACAAAACCCTGACTTCTGAATTGTTTTCCACGATTTCCAAGAATTCGTCTAGACCTTGCCTCGATAAGGCAGCAGCAGTTACGTTTTATTACCTTTGATATACACAATTTCAAAATTAAATTCCTGTAAATAAAAACACTACCTAGCGAACCTCCAGTGTTAGACTTACAAGTGAGAAGGAAGGACAAAGACTGATGGTAGCAATACTCCTTGGTATCCTTTCCCCATATTATTGTGTTAGCTTCCAATTTGATAGCAGAATATGCTAGTTCAGCTTCAGATAGGGTGCTACCAGCAAAACTAATTATTTTTTGGGTAAACTCCCCATTCGTGACAGTGATTTAGGAGGAAGTGTCTGAACAGAGACAAAAATTGTGGGTCATGTCAAGATAATGTAAGATGTTGGTATTCAAAAGAGATTCTTTAATGACATCAAAATCAGTTTGCATTGTTTCATCCATAGCCAGTGGTGTTTCTTCTGTAGAATATTCTGTAATGTATTGCTATTCAAAAGCTGCTGTAGTATAAATTTTCTGAAGAAATATACTAATCCATGATATGCCTTCAACCATTTCTTATTTTGAGGTACAGAGCAATGTCTCATTGCATCGAACTTCTTAGGGCCTGGAAGTATGGCTTGAGGTGATATTAGGAATACAAGGAATTTAACCCTTTCCTTACCAAAATTTGACCAGTAGGTTAGCTGTGACTGTATTCTGAAAACCTATACAAGATTTGTGCCAAGAGGTTTATGTGTTCGGAGGACATGGGGGTAGCAGTCAGTAAATGATCAACCTGTGAAGTCGCTCTGCTGAAGAATTCAGGTCCTAAGACTCGATCTAAAGCAGAAATAAATACACCTGCACTGACATTTAAACCAAAAGAGATAATACAGACTTATAGCTTCTGCCCCCACATACAAAAGCACTGTACTTACAGTCATCTTCATCTAGTGCAATTTACCAGTACAAAGCTTCGAAATCTGTAATGGTGTGGTAATTAACATTATGGAATTTTAGATGTTGTTCTTCCAGGCTGCCAGACCATGTCCTGACAGCCACGGATTGTCTCCTAAATTGGTTATATAAATAAGGAACATCAGAGGGCCTATAACGCTACCTTGTGGAAAGCCAGAAGCCACTTTTGTTTTTCTTGATGACTTTCCATGAGTTACCATGAACTCTGGCCTCTCTGGCAAGGAATCACGAATCCAGTCAGATAACTGAGATGGTATTCTATATGCACACTATTTGATTACAAGCTGCTGCTTGTGAAGTACTGTGTCAAAAGCCATCTGGAAATATAGAAATATGGAATCAACTTGAAATCCCTTGTCAACAGCACTCAACACTTCATGTGTAAAGAACTATTTGTGTTTCATAAGAACAATGTTTTCTAAGTCCGTGTTGATTGTGTGTCGGTATACTGTTCTACTAGAGGTAATTCACAATTTTTGTACGCAATATATATTGCAAAATCCTGCTGCATATGGATGTTAATGATATGAGTCTGTAATTTAGTGGATTACTCCTACTGACTTTATTGAATATTGATGTGACCTGTGCATATTTCCTGTCTTTGAGTATGGATCTTTTGTAGAACAAGCATTTGTATATGATTGTTAAGTATGGAGCTATTGCATCATCTTTCTCTGAAAGGAACCTAAGTGGTATACAGTGTGGTGCAGAAGAAATAGATTGCAACATCAATGCAAAAATTAATAAACATGAATTAGAAAAAATTTAAAAAATATATACAAAGCAGAAAATTTAATTAAATATGAATTAGAAACAGAATCTAAAATTAATAAAAAAATTAAAAAGGAGAAACAATCAATAAAATGTTGTATAAATTTTCTAATTCTAAAAGTAATACATAAAGCTAAAACCATTTTGGTAGATGTGAAAACAATTTTTTTTGGTGAAATTTAATCTGATATAAATGAATAACCTCAATCACCCTCTAGATAGTCATATTGGGTGTCTAAAATGTTTAAAGTTTACTGAAACACATAACCCAAATAGAACAACAACAAAATGTGGAAGGCAAATAATTGAAGGACTTTGTTCAGTTTGTAAATCTAAAAAAGTAATTTTGTTAAAAATTGGTAGGTAATGGTTTACAACATAATAATATTCGTCAGGAAATGTGTTATGAATTAAATAAACCAATTCAAATACATTTTTAAAGAATAAATTTTATTTCTTGTGGAATAGATGATTTATGGCAAGCGGATTTACTAGAAATTGATTCAGGCATTTAAAAAGAATTTCAGAAATAAGAAAAGGACATAAATATTTATTATCAACAATTGACGTTTTTTCAACATATTGTTGGGCTTTTCCAATTAAAGATAAAATAGTAAAATATTTGAGAAATGTTCGAAATAATTTTAAAGCAAAGATGTCAAAGAAATTTACGAACAGATAATGGTAAAGAAATTTATAATGAAGATTTCAAGAAGTTATGAATAAATGTAATATTAATCATTATGCAGATTTTGCTGAGTTAAAAGCATCTGTTGTTGAAAGATGTAATAGAATATTAAAAGTGTATTTCGTGAAGTGTTCCAGATATCGACACGGGTATTGCAGCAAACTACATTACATTATTTTAAATTGCGGGCAACAGCAACCAAATTTCTACATTTTGAAAGAAATAATACGCAATGGCTTGAGGTTTACAATTTGATGTGAATGACGGGGAGAGGCTGTAAGGGAGATACCTTTTGGCGATGACCCTCTCAAAAATATGGAAGAAATATTCTAAAACTGAAACGCAAGTCTGCCGGAATCGGCTGTTTCGTTGTAAACTCGTGCATACTAGGCTACGTCATTGCATCAAGCCTTTCGACTGTTCGCTTGCCCGCACTCCAGAACTAGCAGGAACTGAGCTCATTCCTTGTGTGCAGACAGGTACACTAGTGAGGAGACATTAGATACGACACTTTTATACGGTGACTGGTGGCACGAGACGTATTGCCAAAAAATGTGGGATCAGCCACAGCAGTGCCATTCACCCTGTAATCAGTAGTCCGTGCACAAGGTGCCTGTAATTTTCGGCTCTCCTGTTTCCCAAGAACACTGTTGCCACGCGTGGAGATGATCAGGAGAGTGGACTGCTCGCGTTACGAGCATGATTAATACGCTCGTAACGCAAGCAGGCCGACTATGTGAGCCGCAGCAACTCAGACGCGAAATGTAACACCTGAAAGTGTTGTGAGGAGCAATGGGTACTCCACAAATTATGTTAGAAGTGTAACAGAGCCAAACACTCGACGAAGTAAGGAACCAGAAAAAGAAATATCGGGTACGGCCTTTCTGCCATACATTCCCAGAGTGACGGACAGAATCGGCCGTATATTGCACAAACATGGCGTAAAAACGATTTTCAAACGGACAAGGAGGATCAAAGAGTGTCTTAGATCGGCAAAGGAGAAAAGGGACCCACTTTCAATGTCGGGAATATACCGTATACCATGCGCATGCGGTAAAGTTTATGTCGGAATGACTGGACGATCAATCAACACCAGGATCAAAGAACATGGGCGACATTGCAGGCTGTGGCAGAGCACGCACTGAGTGAGACCGACCACGTAATAAAATTCGCCGACACGGAAGTTCTGGCTGTAGAGAAGCACTATCACACGCGGTTGTTCAGAGAAGCTGTAGAAATACAAAAACACGCGAACAGCTTCAACAAGAAAGAGGAAAGCCTTGAGGTAAACGGATCCTGGCTTCCCGTACTGCAGCGAACGACCGTCGCAGGTAGCAAGAGGAGAACCGCACCGGAAATGACCGCGGAGAAGCCCTCGGACGTTGGCGCGCCAGGTACATATAGTCTGCGGCCGCGAGCTCGGCTCCAGTTCACCACCGGCAATGGAGGGTGAAGCTTTGACAATGCCAGCCACTAGTGCTGGCGAAACGTCAGTAAAATAATTAGATGATCGTCGGCCGAAGAACCCGAGACAGAAGCCAATAGACGGTCTCCGGGTTACTGAACATAACCTTTTGCGTTCAATGAGTGGTTCATTTGGACTGGAGGGAATACAGCCGAGACCATTATGGAGACGCCACCAGCTTGCACAGTGCGTCCTTGACAACCTGGTCCACGGCTTCGTGGGGTCTGCTCCGAACTCGAACCATCGGCTCTCACCTAATGCAATCGGGACGCATCGCACCAGTCCACGGTTTTCCAGTCGCATAAGGTCCAACATATATTGCCACAAATTCAGGAGAGATGCTGCACGTGATGTCGTGCTGTTAGCGAAGGGACCGGTGTCGGTCGTCTGCTGCCACAGCGCATTACCGTCAAATTCCGCCGCACTACCCTGACGGACGCGTTCGTCGTACGTCCCACACTGATTTCTGTTACTATTTCACGCAGTGTTTTTCCTCTGTTAGCAGTCACTAATCCACGGAAACGCCACTGCTCTCGATTATTAAGCGAACGTCGTCGTCCACTGCTATGTCCGTGGTGAGAGGCAATGCCGAAAATCTGGTACTGTCGGCACGCTCTTGACACTGTGGATATCGGAGTATTGAATTCCCTAACCATTCCTGAAGTGGAATGTCCAATGCGTCTAGCTCCAACGACCATTCCGCATTCCTAGTCAGTGCTAACACACATTCAAAACTGTGTGGAATAAGCCCAGAAATCAACGTGTGACGTGCGACCAACGTATCAGTCAGCACAGTGCGACGAAATTTGGCGTTAATGGGCTGTGGCAGCAGACGACCGGCGCGGGTGCCTCTTCCAACAGCACGACAGCGCCGGCAGCGCTTCTCCTGGACTCGTGACCACATTGGTTGGGCGTTAGACGACTGGAAAACCGTGGCCTGGCCAGATGTCTGCCGATTTCAGTTGGGAAGAGCTTATGTTAGGGTTCGATTGTGGCGCAGACCCCACCAAGCTGTGCACCCAAGATGTCAGCAAGGCTAGTGGTGGCTGCATAACGGTGTGGCCTGTGTTTACATGGAATGTACTGGGTCCTCTGGTCCAGCTGAACCGATCACTGACTGGAAGTGTTTATTTTGTGCTACTCGGAGGTCTTTTTCAACCATTCGTGGACTTCATGTTCCCAAACAACAATTGAATTTTTATGAATGTCAGTCCACCATATCAGCTTGTCGCAGTTCCTCGCGACTGGTTTGGAGAACATTTCGGACAATTGGAGGGAATGATTTGGCCACCCAGATTGCGCGACATGAATCCCGTCGGCCATTTATGGAACTGAGAGGTCCTTTTGCTTTCAAAATTGTGCACACTTTCGTAATTATGGACGGCTGCAACGGCAGCAAAGCTGAATATTTCCAGAGGGGACGTCCAACGACTTGTCGAGTCCACGCCGCGTCGAGCTGTTGCACTACGCCTGGTGAAAAGGGGTCCGGCACGATATTAGGTGGTGTCCCACGATTTTTGTTTCCACAGTATGTGCTCATTGCATTTTCCAGTTACCTCGCCATTTTTACTTAGGTCACACAACTGCGACTGTAGCACTACGTCGGACAGCATCATAACAGTGGAAGTGGGGACTGCCGCCGTGCGCTCCACGTTAGGCAGGTGAGTGAGAGGTACACGTCACGTGGTGTGTCTGCACATTGCCGACGGTGCACACACGCTCCCAACCTCTCGACCTGTGTGCCCGGAAACTGCGGCAGGAGGTTCCTCTTCGGTGTGGTATTTGTTTAAATAAAGACCCAGTTGTTCCCATCCTATCCCACGTGACAGGAGCCTAAGTGGACTAAGTAACAATTGTTTAAACACGTAAACCGCGTATTCAGATTATTTTTGAATTTCCCGCCAGTTTAATCTCGGCATAAGCGATCTGCCAACCGTGCAGGTTCAACCTGTAGTCCCAGATCAGCCATTTTGGATTATGATTTCATAGGACTGGGGAAATCTGACAACTGTACAAGCTGCACCCGTATCCTCAGGTTCACCATCACGAATTTTGACTTCGTAGGGCTGAGGGAAAAGCCGGCAAATCTAACAAATATGCTAGCAGCACCGAGATCCTCAGGTCCATCATCTTGGATCGCCATTTCGGATTTTTTGAATTCCACACCAACAGGACAATGGCCGCTTTGATTTTTTAATTTACCGCTAGTTTACACGCAGGATAACTACCCTACTTCCTCAATGATGTCAGTGGAATGTAGAAAAACTTGCAGCACAACTTGACTATTATCTGTTTCCCACCAAATTTAGAATTTCCCATGATTTTATACGTGGGGCAATTGTGCTCTGTCAATTTGGTATTGTCGGCACACTCTTGACACTGTGGACTTCGGAATATTGAATTCCCTAATGATTTCTGAAATGGAACGTTCCCTGCGTCCAGCTCCAACCATCATTCCGCAGTCAGACCCTTTTTAATTCCCGTCGCGCGGCCATAATCACCTCGGAAAGCTTTTAACGTGTGAACCACCTGAGTACAAACGACAGCTCCCTCAATGCATTACCTTTTCATGCCTCTTGTACTAACGCCATAGAGACAAACGTTTTTCAAAATAAAATAACAGAAATCCCAGCTCACGCAGAAAGACATAGGTGTTAGTTTTTTCCGCGCGCTGTACGGGATTGAAATAACAGAGAATTATTGCGAATGTGGTTCGATGAACCCTCTGCCAGGCACTTAAGTGTGATTTGCAGAGTGTCTTTGTAGATGTAGATGTAGCTGTAGCTGCAGAAGTATAATACAGGATAAAATTCCACGAACCTACTATGCTGTCATAGTAGGAGGAGAGGTGATACTCCCACGTGGTGCGTCTCAGGTGGCCGATAGGGAAGTCCTCACTGGTTTACCGGCGGACTTGAGTGAAATAAAATAGTTCTCGCGCACCAAACACACCCTCTGCGGTTAACAACCGTAGTTGTAAATCGGAGCTTGCTCCAACTAAGCTTGACAACCTTCGAAAGTCAAAAATGGAAAGGTCTTTTAGGAAAAATTCCACCGTCCTGCTCAAAAAGGCAGGAAAAGGCTACATTGGATTCGGTGGGTAGTCAACTAGAAGACAGCAACGAATCGGAGCGTTTGCAACCATCAAAATGCACACTAAAACACAAAAAGAAGATTAAACATGAGCAGATAAATTATATAGCATCACACAACATAAATTCACTACTTCACACAGGAAAACTCAAGGAGCTCACAGATGAACTAAATAAACAAAAAATTTTAATAACAGGGATCCAAGAAATGAGAAACACCACAGAGGACCCAGTCGAATCACAAGCATACAGAATTTATAATGGGAAACCAGGACCGCGGGCAATGAAACAATGTCCCCAGTTTGGAACAGGGTTTTTAGTAAACATAAAAATAATAGATTCAGTAACGGATTTCCAAGCAGTATCACCAAGAATTACGACTCTAAGCTTTAAAACAAAGAATAAAACCTATACAATAATAAATGCTCATGCCCCAACAAATGAAAAAAATTGTCTAACAAAAACAAAGGAAGAGGTAGATAAATTTTTGGACCTTCTAGAACAAACTGTGAACAGAGTAAATAAAAAGAATCTAAAAATCTTATTGGGAGATTTCAATGCTCAGTTGGGAAAACAAAGGAAATATAAAGATATAATTGGAAAATGGAGTCCACATAAATTTACGAACAAAAACGGTCAAAGACTTTTAGAACTCTGCAGAGAACATAATCATATATATATATAAATCAACATACTTTAAGAGGAAGCCAAGTAAACTTAAAACATGGAAACATCCAGACTGGAGGAAGGGGGAGTGGCAGCTAGACCATGTCTGTATGGACAAAAATTTTCATAAGGAGATCCACAATGTTAAAAGTATGAGAGGAGTAGACACAGGCTCAGACCATTATATACTTAAAATTAAAATCAAATTCACTCCGTTAAAGAAGAGGGTCGGAAAAACTAATAAAATAAAAAGAAGGTTTGACCCACATCAGCTAATTACAAATAATAAATACCAGTAAATAACACAAACCATCAAATTAACAGATGATCTAGAACAACTAGTGCCTAATCTTAAAAAAGAAGCAGAGAATCTAGCTCCCTTGAACCCACGAAGGAAACATGTATGGTGGACATCAGAATGTGACAAAGTCCATGAAGATAGACACCAAGCGTGGTTAAAGTTTCAAACACATAAAAATGAAGAAAATGCCATCAAACTAAAAAATGAAAGAAAAAAATTCACACAAAATATTAGAAGAATCAAGAGAGGATTCCATAAAGATATTATAAACTCTATAGAAGGTAATTATCATAAAACCAACTTCAGGAACGACTACAAAATCTTTGGGAAACAACTAGAACAATATGAGGCCCCTACACTAACACTGAAAGATGAAGATGGAAGAATGCCTATCACCATTACTGTTCAACTGTGCACTGGAATACATAATGAGAGAATGGTACAAGAACAATTCAAAGATGATAAGAACTGGAAGTGCAAAAGATAATATTAGATTAAACAGCTTGGGATTCGCTGATGATCTTGCTCTCCTAGCCAACACTGTTCAAGAAGCCAGGCAACAAGTGAAATCACTACAAGAAATAGCAGGGAAAGTAGGCCTCCGAATATCGTTTGAAAAAACGTAGATTATGCTAACTGATCCACCACTTGCAAACAAAATTACAATAGGTAAACAGGAAATCAAAATTGTTGATAAATTTAAATATTTAGGCGAATCAATAACACACAAGCTAAATGAGAAGCCATCATGGCAGAACAGAATAAAAAAACTGAACTACGCAAATTACATTACCAAAACTACATACAAAAAAAGCCTATCTATAGATGCAAAATTAAAACACTGTAAAACAGTTACACAACCAAAAATAACGTATGCAGCTGAAACTATCTTCAAAACAAGTAATACAGCAGAAATTGACAGAATACTAAAAATAGAAAGAAGAATAATTGGGACATGTATAAATAAACAGTATAAAATAAATGGACATTGGAGAATAGCATCAAATGAAACAGCATATAATAAAATAGAAGCAGTCATGTGCACGATCAGGAATAAACGAATCTCATTCTTTGGACATCTGATGAGAACTCCAGAAAACAGAATTAGTAAAGAAAATAACACAAAAATTGTGGAATAGCAACAGCGACATTAAATAGATCACAGAAATTAAGGAAGATATAAAAGAACTCCAAATTACAGTAGATTACCTAAAAAACAAGACAGAGAAAACCAGAATACTGCAAGACCCGCAAACCAGACTACAAATGAAAATCAATAAAAGGAGTACAGGAAGAGTGGTCTCAGATGAAGAAAGAAAGAAAATATCTGAAAGAATGAAGAAATATTGGGCAGACAGAAGAGCAAAACACCTTTCATATAAGAATAGACTCTAATAATTATATTACCTAAATATCACATTAAGTTATTGTTGAGCCAAATTGTATCCCTGTGTAACAACTTGTTTACAACTTTGTATTTTTGACTAGAGTGGTCCAATGAGGGCCATAAAATAAAAAAAATTAAAAAAAAAAAACAGGATAAATTTTGGTACTGCAATTACATTGACACTGGAACTATTTAAAAAATTGTAACAGCCAAAAAAAGGAGAAAAGAAAAAATGAAATTCCACAGTTATTATTCTGCAGAAAGTAAACACGTGGCCTATGTTAACAACACATTACATAAAAGAAATTACGTCCAAAGATGTTTGATAGACATCACTCCATCTAGATGTAAGCATAATATAAGATAAAATGTCAATCTATTGCAGAGACGTAGAATAAAGTGATATATAAATGTAATGTCAACAGGAACACTTTAAAATCGCACAGATGGCGAAGCAAGCTTGTCTTGAACCTATGCGATCAACTAGAAGTAAATAATTTGCAACTAAATTTGTCGAAAGTCTAAAGAAGATGTCAAAGAAAATTACTTAGTATTTCAAGAATGTTTAAATCAGTCGCTGCAATTAAAATAGCGGAATGGTGTAAAAGTGCAGGCTAATTATTTCGATAATAGAGACTATGGATAACACTGCCATTTTTACCATTACTGGTATTCTCCCAGCTCCTTAATGCGCATCATATGGAAAATACGATGCCGCACTGTATTTGGAACACGGTCTAACTTGAACAGAAAATAATAAAATCAAGGCTCTGAATAACTGTCAAAGGAGGAGGCGGCAGCTTATGCCCCTTAATTAACCTCTTGAGGAGTGTTTTCATACAAATATGTTATTACAATTATCGTAACGTCATCTGTTGCGCATCTTATTATCCCCTCATGCATAATTCTTCAAACTGATACAGAGTAATCGTTGTTACTCCGACGAAAGATAATACTTAATAATCTTACATCAGATACATCCGTCAATGTGAATGTTCTATATAAAACAAAACAGTAACGAAATTCAAAGACTTTAGGTAATTATTTATACGAATGTGTACAGATCAGTGAAAAATACTAATAGTAGTCACGCAAAAATTAGCCCTTGCTTTATTTGACATTACACCGCAAACGCCATAAAATCTGGCGAAAAAGAAGGTCTTCAGAAAATATTGTGCTGTACACAACAACGTCGCCTAGATAATTGTACCCGCATCTAAAGTTAAGTTGATCTAAGACTTAATCCAGCAAACGTGACGACACAGCCGGCTCAGTGGACAAACAGAGGGGGACACTGTTGTATTCGAACAAATACCAGTTCACACAAAATGCGATAAGAGGCACTTGATGATGGGCTTGATTAAGACGTAGAACTGAAAACTACGAAGCTCTAACAAACCAAGTGAAACAGTCACTGATGTTGCACAAGCAAACCAATTCCAATATCACCTTTCGAATGACGGCCCTGTAATCCACCACAAGGGCGCCGACTTATAAAAAATATTGGGAGGCCCATATTGGGGTCTTGCCCGGGAAATTTTCTTAATTTTAGATGAAAAATAGTAAGTTTTGAAGCTTTTTAAGCATTTTAGAGTCATATGATCAACTTTGGAACCCCGAAAACTGAACTCTCAATAACTCGACACTCCGGGAAACTCGACAAGCCTGACTCATTCTTTGGCTATGAAAAAAAAAAAAAAAACATAAACACGCACGGTATTTTCATAAAAAGCTGATTTAATTGACGGTAAAAATCATACTTATAGACTATTACAGAGCAGTGAATATATAGCTCTGAAAAGACTGAAATTATATTTAAATAAATCCTAAACTATCATTAAAAGAATAAAACATAAAATATTGTTGTCGCACAGTAACAGCACTTTGATTAATAAGCTAATTTAAGCTTACTTCGAAAAAGGCTCAGGGTTCATTAAATAAAAACAATATCTCAAAGTTATTGCTTTAATACAGTTAATAATGTTAACACAGTATGCCTAATACTATCAATCGAAAAGTATGTAAATAGCGGGTTTTAATTGGATCTTACACCCAAAAAATATTTAAGCATTTGAAAATAACTAATACAGCAATATAGTAATTCAGTACTAAACTAGTACTAATATTTAGAAAATGAAAAATTAACATTATGTATGTATTTAATTCTCTATTTTATAAAGATTTTTAATATTGCTCTAAATGCCATTATTAGGGCTACAGTGTCTTTAGAAAAGTGCAAATGTCGACCGTCTGATTGCATTACTGAATATGAAGCCATTGGTAACTGGTCGGATATCCATAACATCTCGACGGGCATGAAGAACAGCCAAGTTGTTCAATCGCTTCTGTCCCATTGTTGATCGGAGATATGTGTTCAGACGTGTAACGGCGCTAAATGACCGTTATGCTGTTGCTGTCGTGATTGGAACTATTTGGAAAAGCTTAATGCACTTCATTACTTCACATAACATTTCTCCAACTGCAGGCTCTTGTGTAATGTACTTTCTTACAGCACTCATTTTTTAAGACCATTTGTTTTTCATTAGCGACATCGGCTAACATATTCAGGTGTAAGCGCAGTCTCTCAATGTTTAGGTCATTTTTGAAAAACTCAATTGATTTTTCCATATTTGTGTCACCTCTGTTTACCAAAAGCAAGAACTCTTGTTCAACTGCAATGACCTGTGTGAGTTCAGTTGAAGCAAACCTCTCAGTAATAAAAGATTGCACCGTTTCAATGTCAATAGTTTTGCAGTATTCCTTTGGAGTTTTGAAAGTGTGTGGTGAGCTCGCTTCGTTGTTTTCATACTTTTTTGGTATACTTCGATTCCGAGGAAGCGAAGGATCATCAGCTTGTGAAGGTTTTTCTTTTAAACACAATTCCCAAAAGTGTTCAAACTATCACTCCTTCCATCCAATACACAAATCAAGCCCTCATATATTTTTTGCAGATCAGCAACACTTAGATGAGGGCACTGAAGTTTTTCATTGACATTCTCTACTGGGTTCATTGCATGGCAATAAGACGTAAAAAGAAATAAATCTTGAATTGTAACATTGACTCAAGGTAGCCTGCACACTTGTAACCTGCTTTAAAAAACTCTAGAAGTGCTTCAAAGTTTTTCAGTATGCTCAAGATACTAGAAGCTCGCATACTCCATCGAGTCGGACAAAGCGGTCGTAGACCAGATTGGTCGTTGGCGCTCTCACAGCATATGCTTCTGAAACGTCCCATCGTTTTTTTTTTTTTATTTCCTTACGGCACCATCATAGCACTATCCTCTTAAGTTATCCATTGACAAATCAAGACGAGCAGAAACGTCTTTTAAAATACTAAACAAAGTTTGTGTTTCAGTGTTGGGGGTCTCGCATAAACCAATAAAGTCTTCGTTGACGATTAAGGAATCATCGACAGTATTGTTGTTGTGGTCTTTAGCACTGGGACTGGTTTGATGCAGCCCTCCATGCTACTCTATCCTGTGTAAGCTTCTTCATCTTCCAGTACTTACTGCAACCTACTTCCTTCTGAATCTGTTTACCGTATTCATTTCTTGGTCTCCCTCTACAATTTTTACCCTCCACGCTGCCCTCCAGTACTAAACTGGTGATCCCTTTATGCCTCACAACAAGTCCTACCAACCGATCCCTTCTTCTTGTCAAATTATGCCACAAGCTCCTCTTCTCCCCAATTCTATTCAATACCTCATCATTAGTTATGTGATCTACCCATCTAATCTTCAGCATTCTAATGTAACACCACAATTCGAAAGCTTCTATTCTCTTCTTGTCCAAACTATTTATCGTCCATGTTTCACTTTCATACATGGTCACACTCCATACAAATACTTTCAGCAACGACTTCCTGACACTTAAATCTGTACTCGATGTTAACAAATTTCTCTTCTTCAGAAACGCTTTCCTTACCATTGCCAGTCTACATTTTATATCCTCTCTACTTCGACCATCATCAGTTATTTTTCTCCCCAAATAGCAAAAGTCCTTTACTACTTTAAGTGCCTCATTTCCTAATCTAATTCTGTCAGCATCACCCGACTTAATTCGACTACATTCCATTATCCTCATTTTGCTTTTGTTGATGTTCATCTTATATCTTCCTTTCACGACACTGTCCATTCCGTTCGACTGCTCTTGCAAGTCCTTTGCTATCTCTGACAGAATTACAATGTCATCGGCGAAACTCAAAGTTTTTATTTCTTCTCCATGGATTTTAATACCTACTCCGAACTTTTCTTTTGTTTCCTTTACTGCTTGCTCAATATACAGATTGAATAACCTCGGGGAGAGGCTACAACCCTGTCTCACTCCCTTCCCAACCACTGCTTCCCCTTCATGCCCCTCGACTCTTATAACTGCCATCTGGTTTCTGTACAAATTGTAAATAGCCTTTCGCTCCCTGTATTTTACCCCTGCCACCTTTATAATTTGAAAGAGAGTATTCTAGTCAACATTGTCAAAAGCTTTCTCTAAGTCTACAAATGCTAGAAACCTAGGTTTGCCTTTCCTTAATCTTTCTTGTGAGATAAGTCGTAAGGTCAGTATTGCCTCACGTGTTCCAATATTTCTACGGAATCCAAACTGATCTTCCACGAGGTCTGCTTTTACTAGTTTTTCCATTCGTATGTAAAGAATTTGCGTTAGTACTTTGCAGCTGTGACTTATTAAACTGATAGTTCGATAATTTTCACATCTGTCAACAGCTGCTTTCTTTGGGATTGGAATTATTATATTCTTCTTGAAGTCTGAGGGTACTTCGCCTGTCTCATACATCTTGCTCACAAGATGGTAGAGTTTTGTCAGGACTGGCTCTCCCAAGGCCATCAGTAGTTCTAATGGAATGTTGTCTACTCCCGGGGCCTTGTTTCGACTCAGGTCTTTCAGTGCTCTGTCAAACTCTTCACGCAGTATCTTATCTCCCATTTCATCTTCATCTACATCCTCTTCCATTTCCATAATATTGTCCTCAAGTACATCGCCCTTGTATAAACCCTCTATATACTCCTTCCACCTTTCTGCTTTCCCTTCTTTGCTTAGAACTGGGTTTCCATCTGAGCTCTTGATATTCATGCAAGTCGTTCTCTTTTCTCCAAAGGTCTCTTTAATTTTCCTGTAGGCAATATCTATCTTACCCCTAGTGAGATAAGCCTCTACATCCTTACATTTGTCCTCTAGTCATCCCTGCTTAGCCATTTTGCACTTCCTGTCGATCTCATTTTTGAGACGTCTGTATTCCTTTTTGCCTGCTTCATTTACTTGCATTTTTATATTTTCTCCTTTCGTCAATTAAGTTCAATATTTCTTCTGTTACCGAAGGGGTTCTACTGGCCCTCGTCTTTTTACCTACTTGATCCTCTGCTGCCTTCACTACTTCATCCCTCAGAGCTACCCATTCTTCTTCTACTGTACTTCATTCCCCCATTCCTGTCAATTGTTTCCTTATGCTCTCCCTGAAACTCTGTACAACCTCTGGTTCTTTCAGTTTATCCAGGTCCCATTTCCTTAAATTCCCACCTTTTTGCGGTTTCTTCAGTTTTAATCTACAGTTCATAACCAATAGATTGTGGACAGAGTCCACATCTGCCCCTGGAAATGTCTTACAATTTAAAACCTGGTTCCTAAATCTCTGTCTTACCATTATATAATCTATCTGATATATTCTAGTATCTCCAGGATTATTCCATGTATACAACCTTCTTTCATGATTCTTGGACCAAGTGTTATCTTTTATTAAGTTATGCTCTGTGCAAGACTCTACCAGGCAGCTGCCTCTTTCATTTCTTAGCCCCAATCCATATTCGCCTACTATGTTTCCTTCTCTCCCTTTTCCTACTCTCGAATTCCAGTCACCCATGACTATTAAATTTTCGTCTCCCTTCACTACCTGAATAATTTCTTTTATCTCATCATACATTTCATCAATTACTTCATCATCTGCAGAGCTAGTTGGTATATAAACTTGTACTACTGTAGTAGGCGTGGGCTTCGTGTCTATCTTGGCCACAATAATGCGTTCACTATGCTGTTTGTAGTAGCTTACCCGCACTCCTATTTTTTTATTCATTATTAAACCTACTCCTGCATTACCCCTGTTTGATTTTGTGTTTATAACCCTGTATTCACCTGACCAAAAGTCTTGTTCCTCCTACCACCGAACTTCACTAATTCCCACTGCATCTAACTTTAACCTAACGATTTCCCTTTTTAAATTTTCTAATCTACCTGCCCGGTTAAGGGATCTGACATTCCACGCTCCGATCCGTAGAACGCCAGTTTTCTTCTTCCTGATAACGACGTCCTCTTGAGTAGTCCCCGCCCGGAGATCCGAATGGGGGACTATTTTACCTCCGGAATATTTTACCCAAGAGGACGCCATCATCATTTAACCATACAGTAAAGCTGCATGCCCTCGGGAAAAATTACGGCTGTAGTTTCCCCTTGCTTTCAGCCGTTCGCAGTACCAGCACAGCAAGGCCGTTTTGGTTAATGTTACAAGGCCAGGTCAGTCAATCATCCAGACTGTTGCCCCGCAACTACTGAAAAGGCTGCTGCCCCTCTTCAGGAACCACATGTTTGTCTGGCCTCTTAACAGATACCCCTCCGTTGTGGTTGCACCTACGGTACGGCCATCTGTATCGCTGAGGCACGCTAGCCTCCCCACCAACGGCAAGGTCCATGGTTCATTCATTACTGAATGTATTTTAAAAGGTAACTACCGTATAACAAGGGTAATAAAAAATCGAACATAATTTTGTGATTTTACAGAACATAATATAATTAATAATTTTCTTAAATTATTGGGGTAGGGGCTCCCCGCCCAAACGAATTTTTGAGGGGGCTCGGCTCCCCTCAGGCCCCATTGAGTCGGCGCCTGTGATCCACCACCGACCAACGATCCGGGCCTTCAGGTTTTGCCACAAGAAAACTAAACGACACAAACAGTGAAACTATATGCCTGATTACCCTGTTAAAACAAAATGTTGATCTATGAGATCATGTAGTTCCCTAATTTCCGCTTCGGTTCTTTTGTGTTTCAAGGCGAAAAAGAGTTTTCCTCAAACAGTCCGCAACAATAATAATGCGTTTATGAGTCAGGGGTAAGGAATTGCAATAATGAGTGTAGATAATAAGTCAGTGCAACTAGACATGAGGACAAAATTATCTACAATACCGTAGTATATCGGGGCCTGTTTTTAGCAAGAAAGACATTATCTAAGCAATAACTGCCACGACTGATTGAGTGCATTGTATAACTACTGTCGCAGGTGTGACTATGAGAAATATGGCCCCTAAACAAAGCAGCGTGTGTCAAATCACGAATGTATTATGGATTCTATGAGACACAAATAGTAACTCGTGAAATTAATTAAAATTTTCATACTGAAATGTGAACGTAGTGCGAGTCTGGAATGAAGAAGTTCGCAACAACTTGCTCTTCGGTATTGTTTCGGAACATACGTTTCGTTTTTCTCATCCTGCAACAGCAGTGGACTTTCTCTTGCTGTGGAATAAAAGAATGATCAGAGTACACCGTCTTGACGCCTAATATCAGGACAAGCTGCCGTAGGTTATGGAGGGATTTTCTTGCAACGCTTCACTTAACGCACGACTCCAAAGACTAGTTTTTTTGCAACTTACAAGAACTATTCTGTCTTAGTTCTCGATACGATGTTATATGTACGTAGCTTGTGCCTTTCTGCACCAGCTTAACTTATATTATTACATAGTGATTATCGACATCTTTGTTGATTGGACATGTACTTGCTTTGTTGTAGTGGTAGGGATTGAGTATTCACCGACGCTTGTTAATTGTTTCTGGGACATTTCTTCGCTTTTTCCTGCTTGAATCCTCGGGGCTGACCTGATTGGCACTGATACGGATAGGCAAGCTAGTTCTGAGTATTCCAGTGTAGATCCTGGCACTGTTTTATCACTTTTGCATTGAGATTTAGTGCCCCTTTAACTCAAAATTTAAAAAACTGGCATTTTTTTTGCAAATGTTTTCGAGTACGCGATTGTTTCCCCCACCCCCTCTTTCACACAAAAGACTAAGTGAGAAGTGTGGAAATATAATTACATTTACGTTCTTCAATGACCTACTGAGAACAATTAGTATTGAATTAGGAGATTTGTGACAATTAAATGACATAAAATAATTACATATCTTTCACCACAAAGATTCATTCATATCACCTCGATATTGCAAATCAAATGTGTGTGTCTTTATCTCTGTACAGGAAACTGGAGAGAAATCTCTGGTTGCGGTGCACACGTGTCACGTTCGTTACCAGAGCAGCACTGCATGACGATGTAGCCACGGCGTGAAGGGCGGCAGGGCTAGAATGCTGCCTCTCCTCACAGTTAGCTCATCAAATGTTGGATTGTTCGGAGAGTGCGGCGGACATTGTCGTAGCGGCGGACTAGGTCACGCGTATCGACTACTGTTTGGGCATTGTTGGCCGGTGTTTGTCACTTTCGATAGTACCGCAAGTGGCTTGTGCCCGCATGACCGCGAGACTAAACTGATCAAGAAAAGTTTTGCGCCACCTGCAGATCTGCGAACGTGTGTGGACCGAAGGAGAACCGAACAGTAAGTAATGAGGCTGGTGGCAATACTTGTTTCGAACAGTACATTAGTACGCCACTGCAGAGGATAACTGTTAACAACCTGAAGGAACAGCGAAACCAGTTTTTCAGAGTCAAGCTTGCTGCCTAAAGTCTGGCGCTCCTTCCGCAAATTCGGCGGCCTGGCCACTCTGTAGTTCGCCTATACGACCCGATCAGTCTCCGCTACTGTTCCAAAGTGCTGTGCGGAATTTGTTGCAGAGGGTGTCACAGACTGAAAAATGGGACGAAGAGAGAGAATAGAATGTTGTAGGTGTTATAAGATGCTTCAGTCAAAAGCAAAAATCGCTGCCAACAAAAATACTGATCTCATTTTTCTTGACGGTACCATAGCTTATTCACTGGCTCTGCCTATAGACCAAATACAACTCCAAGTGAATTAAGGGGGCGGCAGGCCGAACTTTAACGAGTGATGCGCTTTCGTCATCAAACCGGGTCTTCTCTATACCCCAGCTACCTAGTCTGATTCAGCAAAAGTATGCGGTTTTTTGGTTAATATAACACTATAATGGTCTTCCGGCATCAAATCTTCGCAGATATTATTACCACTTCGTGTTCAGTAACGCTAAGACAAAGAGCCAGCATTGCCATCTTCCCTCAACAGCTCTAATCGATAGAAGTCAACGATGTTGTTTGGTTACACATGACAGGCATACGTTAATAGACAGGCAAAGGCACGTCTTTCACTGAAGCCTGGCGTTTCGTAGGATGGCGGCGTCCGCTGTAAGAAAAATTGTAGCCAAACACGACGCATGTATTGACCACTAAGTCTAAATCCTAAAGGTGACGTAGTTAAATCACTTTATTCTAATTTCTTACGACTGTTTTGTCTCTGTTTTACACTCGCCACCACATTGCGATTCTAAAGTACTAGCTTCAGTGACACGGTATTGCCTCTCTAATAATATGTGGCTGTGTTACATATCTATCTGATTCATTTATGGAACTATGTGTTGGTCATAAATTCTTTTTATAGAGTTGTTTGCGTAGTATTTGCTTATCATGTCGTCCATTATCGTGATATAAAATTTCGACGAAATTTACGATAAAATTTTATGCACAGTTTCGGTCTATTCATTTAGGATTTTGTTCGGGTATTTTCCTGAGTGTGTGGCATATTTCTATTTCTTCCAAAACGGTCGTTATTGGGCTGTTAGGTACTATATGTACGATTTTCAATGTGTGTTCCAACTGGTTTACGTTATGTTTTTCTGTTTTCAAATGGCAGAAGAATGTGGAGGGATTTGTATCGCTCTTTCTGGCATATACTTGATATCTGATAAGAAAATTTCATCCTGTTTGCCCTACATAGGATTTTTTACTGTCATTATAACAGGACGAATTTTTCCGATCAGATACCAGAAAGAACAACTCAAATCCCTCCACATTCTTCTGCCATCTGAAAACAGAAAACCATAACATAAACCAGTTCCACTACGCAATGAAAATCCTACCAATAATACCAGAGCCCAATAACGACCCTTTTGGAAGAAACAGATACATACGCGCACATACACGAAACTACGCAGAGAAAATCCTAAATGAATAGACTCAACATGAGCATCAAAATTTTATTGAAAATTCCATCGAAATTTTACAACACGTAATAGCTGACATGACACGAAACGACTACTCACACAAACATATACTGAGAATCTATTACAACAACACAATTCCATAGAAGGAGGAAAAACAACATCTAACCATACATCATCGTTGACTTCTGAAGTGTAAGGCTTTCAAACTTATAGAAAACAAAAATGTCAACAAAAATTAGCTAACAACAGCATTTGTTGTTGAATACATGTACGTACAAATATTTGACAGCTAAGCATCAACGATGAGATATGGAAGGAAGTAAGCAGACTGTTACAAAACCCATCAGACATACCGTATAACGAGATATGCCGTATAACGTAAAATCTGTGTGTACTAATAGCCCTATATTATTGCAGATCGCTTGGAAACGGCAATGCGGTCGAAATAAGCTTCTCGTCTAACTGTACCAGTCTTGAATACTTGCGATATTTGCAGAAGTGGATTAAATGATTTGTTCAACTCTTTCCACTTGCCTTCACGTTCTCTGCCCATGATTACAAACTCATGACCCTGAAAAACAGTCCACTCTATCCTGAACAGTGGTACCTTTTCAGTTTAGTAAAATAGTATTAAATTTCAGATGGCTTTATCGTGCACCTGTTCAATAACAAGGCCTTGGCTGTGGTCCGAATTCACCACCTGTAAATCCTGAACATGTTTACACAAATGGTTTACAAGTATGGTTTGAAAAATCTGGTAAAAAGCAAGAATAAAATGTTTGTCTCATGTACTACTTATCTTATTTCTCGACATAATCTCCTTTGACAGATATACACTTGGTCCAACGATCCTTCAGCTTTTTTATCCCGTCAGAAAAATAGTTTCTGTCAAATTCTGCAAAATACTCGTTGACTGCAACCAACACTTCCCTGTTTGACGAAAATTCCTTCCCAACAAGACAAAGTTTCAAGTTAGGGAACAGAAAGAAGTCACTTGCGGCTACGTCTAGTGAAGAGGCTGGACAAGGAACCAACAAAGAACCGATTTTCGCCATCGTTATGGCTGATGTGTTGAATTGCGCACTTCCTTACGAAAGAGCGTAGTTTTGTGTGCCAACCTTGCTATTTTTCAGCCAACGGAAACTTCAAACGATCCAACAATGTAGCATAATAAGGCCCAGCTATGGTTCTGCCTTTTAAAAGTAATGTATGAGGATCGTTCCTTGGGAATCCCAAAAACAGTGTCCATCTCCTTACGAGCTGAGATAATGGTCTAGCGCTCTCCTATGCACTTTCAGCAGCCTCTGTCGATTGTTTTGGCAGCCGTTCTGACCATGTTGCGTAATGACGGATCCAGGTTTCATCAACAGTCATAAACTGCAGACTGCAATTAAACATTGCCAGACAACGTGTTGAAATGCAGTGCGGGGTGCGCGTGAACAACTGCACCAACTTCCTCGCTCACAGCTTCTTTATATGCAATTCTCCGTGTAGGATATTAGCCACTCGCTCAGTTGAGATGTCTGAGAAATCTCAAGAACTTTTATTAGGCGGTTTTGCGTTAACATATCATGGAATTTGTGAATGGTTTCCTTTGTGCTGAACTCAACGTCTAGTAAACCAAACGTGAATTGTCTTCACGGATGGTGCACAGTCCAGCTCGGTCTTGCTTTGTTCGGCAGTTCAACGCTCCAAATGAAAATGTTTAATAACAGCACGACGCTCATTTTTCTCCATTTGCAGTCGCTGTCGACACGCTGACGAATTCAGACGGCTGTCACCAAGGAACTGAAAGCTCCACATTGTTGAAATTCTGTATTCGGGTCTGAAATAATCAAGCTTACAAATGATTAACGCGCAATAAATATGTTCCACTTTTTCATGGAAATTTACTAGACTTATCAAACTATCCTCAACATGTGCCTGGACTTTAAAAATCTGCAAACGCAAACGCGAAGCTCCCTGCTGCAACCGTTCAGTATCCACCTGCGCTGCAGAAAGTAGACCACCGCATACAGCCAGCACTGGAGACACCTAGTTGTCAGCAGTGGCGCAGAGTCCGTGGTCCAGCGCACTGCGGAAACACTGGCTTAACCCACTGATGTTGCCTTCTGGGGTAAACAACGTAGACCTGTTGTCAACTTGTGCTGGACTTGGTTTTCCGTCAAATATGACAGGTGCGGTAGGGTTCCCTTGTCCATGGCCAGCAAACAGAACAGGCAAACTTGTTCCCACCCCATTTTTTTTATTTACAACAACACCATACACTAAAAGAACCACGCTTTGCCACCAATTAAATGGCAAGGATCGCGGAACTGGGAGTGAAAAGGTGCAGAGCGAAAGAAAAAAATAATCTCTACCATGTTTGTTTGCATCAAAAACATTTTAACATTGACTACATTAACCATTAAGAAACACCATAAAACATTTAACACACGCCACAATAAAAATGATAATTCAAGTCTTTAAATACTAAAGAAATTTTTAAAGTTACTCACACATGGTTTTTTTTTTGAAGACAAGAAAACCACGTAACAAAAGCACGAGGAAACCATTAATATTAATCACAATTAAGGGCTTGACACAAACACATCTGGTCATTAAATAGACGTTAACATAATGCGTCTCCCTTATCTTAGCCCAGACATCGTTCAATCTCTTTAGTCAGCTAAAATTAAGAATTCTAGAAGGTACACAGAGATAAGTTTAAAACCATACAGACAAAAGATAACAATAACGGAAATGAACTGTAATTTTCACTGCAAGAAACCTCGTAAGAAACCTCATAAGACCTTTGAAGTCTCATTCGTGAAAGAGAAATAGTTTTAGGGGTTTTCAAGTTTTTACATATTTAAAAGATTAATTTCTTGTTAGCAAATAAATACCGAAATATAACTTTCACAAGAGAATCAACAGTAAAATTTAGATTATGTTTGCCTTTAGAAGGCTTAAAACCACTCGGAATGCTGATTCACATTGAGGGCCAAAGACCACAAGAACGGTCTTTACTCAAATACAGACAGCGGTGCAGGGCAGTGTCTGCAGCGAGCGTCGCTCAAAGAAGAACCGACACTGCAGTCGCACACGGCAGAAGGCACTCGCCGTTTCTATTTCCACTCCAGTTCTAGGCTGAACAGTAAACACTGGCAACTCAGCATCCACAAACCAAAGAAACTGGTGCAGGAGATGTGCCGACTCTGGAGACAGAAATCCACGATCGTGAGAGCAGAGGGAAGGAGTAATTTTACAAATTTGGCAGCCACGCTTTGCACAGCCATCCAGAACAGAACGAATCGCATCTCAGTGCTCGTTGAACAAGCCAAGTTACTATGCCAAACAGTGGGCACTCACTGACACCTAGAGCGAGTGAGCGTGTTTGGCCAGAGACATGTTCCCTCTCTCAGCAAGCTTGTGATACCGTCGCTAGAATATCAGGAGCTGCAAGATTTAACGAGAGGTAGGTATCGATTATAATGCAGTCATGGCTCAAAATTAAAACTGAGTGCCAGACTGGGTCTAGGACCGGGGAGCTCTGCCTTTTGTGATCAAATGCTGTACCGACTGAGAGAGTCAAGGACTGCTGAGAAGCCATCACCACAGCTTTATTTCCGCCAGTATGTCTTCTTGTGCCTCACAAACTTCAGAGTTTCTCCAGCGAACGTAAGGAACTAACACTCTTGAAGGGAACTGTATGGTTTCATTTAGCCATTTTACATCCTTACAATCTTGTCTGACCTCCATAAACCTGGGGCTCTTCAGTCATCAAAGCCAGCAATATAATCAGCGTCTAACTTCAGCATCCACTGTGGAGAGAAGCCAAAGCAATCCAACGCATGATTATTATATTTGTAAAGTTGTCCATGTTTTCAGTCATTTTTGCTTCTTTAATCCCTGTACGTAAGTACCAAGCGCGAGTGAGTTTTTTTAGACCTGGTAGAAGTATCGCATCATGACTTGTAAAGCCAGGCACTTTTGTAGTCGTAGTGCCTGATACGCTTACTACCAATCAGTCATTCAGTTTATAGCTTGCAAGTCTCAAACACAGGCCCTTAAATGTTACTCTGAAATAAACTCAAACTGTAAAAGATGATAATCTTACAATTGGCGATACACTAAAATGAAAAATTTCTGAATAAAATTTTTGTCTGGATGTATTTGATAAGTTATAACAAATGATGTATGGAAATATTGTTGTAATATGGAAGGATTCAATTTTTTTGATTTATGCTTCTATAGATACAAACTGAAAAACTTTCTTTAAGTTGATAAATGGTAGTATTATTCTCATTTCTATTATTTATGGTATTCAGATAAACTGTTGTAGTGGTCATCGACACGAAAGTGGAAGTACTGTGCATCCCGAGTAATTCTACGTCTACAGTCTACATTTGTATGCAGCTCAGCACAATCTGATTTATTTTTTTATATGGAGCGGGAGTGGGAGTGATTAAAAACTGTGACCAGTATGATGTGGCCCACCATGATTTCCTTTTCTGCGCCAACATCTTCATTTGTTGTTAATATTTCAGTCTTTGTGTTCACTTACAGTTTTTACTGTTTACATTGCCTGAAGTCTAAATACATGTTCTATTATCCTGTCGCATTTGAAAGGTAACGCTTTCGCCGTATACCTCGCCTCGCCGATTCTGCACAGAATCTCCTCATTTATTGTCTTCTAAGTACAGATGTTAGTTTAAATGAGAATGCTGCAAATTATTCCAACATCTTCCTGTTATGGCACATCTGTTTCTTCGATTCTCTTGTTACTCAGTTTCATGCAAATGAAAGTAAACGTTTCTCAGTGGATGAAACAGAACCAGGTGGGATTTGGTTGTTAGTTTTTAATTGTTTCAAATGTCATCTTCTGTTTATGGTTTCTATAGGCACAGTACAGGATGCCATCAATTTTGAACTGAATGGAAGGGCCATAAATTATGAGTTACAAGCAGCAAATATATTTGATAACCATTTGTTAAATATTGTAGGAAGTACAGTTCAAGAGAAAAATCCCAGCAGTATGTTGAAAAAATATCTCTCATAAAATTCAGTCCTATGTATGTGTCACCAACGTCTCCTGCAATTAAGAAATTTTATATTCTTTCTAAATTGAAAGCTCATCTGGTTTTGATGATGTTTCCAACAGAGTTTTAATGATTTGTTAGCGTACAATAAGTCTGGTCTTGTCTGAAATGCGTCACAAACTCCACTTTTGCCGAGGGATTGAAATATGCTGCTGTCAAACTCTTCCACAAGAAACTTGACAGGAGAGATGCCTGCTGCTTTCACTGCTGACATCAAGTTGCACAATTTTTGAGAATGTGATGTATTCTAGAACAGTATCTCACCTGATCAACAATAATATCCTCAGCAAAGAGTTGCTTCACCGAGAATGCTGTTTACATGTTCACTCACCAATTTCACCACATTTTTTCTTTTTGAGTCATCTGTCTTCTATTTGATTTGGTGCAAACCGCTACGAATTCTTCTCCTGAGACAATCTTTTCATCTCAGGGTAGCAACTGCAACCTACATCCTCAACTATTTGCTGGATATATCCTCTACGATTTCTACCCTCTACAGTGCCCTCTAGAGCCATGGAAGTTACTCCCTGACGACGTAACAGATGTCCTGTCACCCTGTCCCTTCTTCTTGTCAGTTTTTTACACATATTTCTTTCCTCGCCAATTCTACGGAAAACCCCCTTACTCCTTATCTTATCAGTCCATCTAAACTTCAACATTCTTCTGTAGCACGACATCACAAATGCTTCGATTCCCTTCTGTTCCGGTTTTCTCACTATCCATATCTCATAACCATACAATGCTGTCCTCCAAACGTACACCCTCAGAAATTTCGTCCTGAGGTTAAGACCTATGTTAGATGCTGGAAGACTTCTCTTGGTCAGGAATGCTTTTTGCCAGTGCTAGTGTGCTTTTTATGTCCTCCTTGTTTCGTGCACGATGGGTTATTTTGCTGATAGGTCGCAAAATTTCTTAACTTAGTCTGCTTCGTGATATCCAATTTTGATATTAAGTTTCTCGCTATTTTCATTCCTGCTACTTCTCATTACTTTCGTCTTTCTTCGATTTACTCATTAAACTGTTCATTTCACTCAACAGATCCCGTATGTCTTGTCCACTGTCACTGAGAATACGGAAGTCATCAGCGAATTTTATAGCTGATATCCTCTCACCTTGAATTTTAATCCCGTTCTTGAACCTTTCTTTTATTTCTGCCATTGCTTCTTCTATGTACAGATTTAATAGCAGGGGCAAAAAACAACGCCCCTGCCTTACTCCATTTTTAATCCGAGGACTTCTTTCTTGTTCTTCCATTCTTACTGTTCTCTCTTTGTTGTTGTACATATTGTATAAAACCCGTATTTCCCTATAATTTACCCATATGTTTCTCAGAATTTCGAATATCTTGCACCATTTTAAATAGTCGAATGCTTTTTCCATGTCGACAAATCCTATGGGCACATCCTGATTTTTGTTCAGACTTGCTTCCATTATCAGCCACAAAGACAGAACAGCCTCCCTGGTGCCTTTACCCTTCTTAAAGCCAAACTGATCATCATCTAACAGATCCTCAAATTTCTTATGCTTTCTTTTGTATTTTATTCATGACAGCAAATTCGATGTGTGAGCTGTTTAAGGGAGGACGTTGATGAAATTGACCAAAAATGTCAACTTTCGATTTATTTTTTATTTGTTAGTACAACTCATGGCCAGTAAGTTCGCAAAGTTTCAATGTCGAAATCGCATCCGAAGTGCCTAAAAATGAATTAAAAGCGTGACGCGGCCTCCCTCCCACGCCCACGTTTTGAAGCAGCACTTCAATACCAGCTCAGTGAACAACGATTCTGTGAATTACTTTCAACGAAACGTGTGCGGAATACATTGGTTTTATAGATCGTCTTTGGCCGATCCTGCTCTTCTCAAAAAGTGTGTTCATGGCAGAACCCAAAATCCAAATGAGTCTCTAAATTCACTCATATGGAAACGATGCCCTAAAAACACATTTGCATCTTCTACAGTTGTCAGAATTACAACTTATGATGCAGTTATTGTATTTAATGGTGGGAACGTCGAGAGGATGAAGGTATTAGAAAGAATGGGCTTCAAGATAGGAATTTTTTTTACTCAGGACATCCTGAGAAAAATAGATTTACAGCGCGTCTCTGCAGCTGAAAATTCAGTTGAAGACCTGGTAAAGGAAAGAAGACAGACAACAAGAAACCAGAAGAGAAGCCTTGAAGGGAAGACGAGCTAGAGTACAAATGTGGTGACTTCTGAAGAAGTGACATAAGGAAAAAAGTTAGGTTGAACTTGAAATTACGTTTCCTGAAAAGTTTGTTTTTTAAAGTTTATGTACCTTTTCCTCAGATTCTACGAGTGCTAGAATTATGAAATTTTGTACACATATTTCTGTGAACCTAATAAACGTTGTCGCAAGAGCAAATTTGAAAATTCTGATTGCAAGCTGAGATACGGGGCAAAGTGCTCGGAATTTTGCATGAATTTAAAATTGTACTTGTGGAATTTTAATTAAAAAATTATGAAAATTCTTCTATTTGACCTATTCAAAAAACCTCATGAGAGAAACTTACAACATATAAAGAGATGAAACAGAGAAATTTTTGTAGAAATCTCTTGAATACTTTCTGATAAAAAGAAACATACATTATTTTTTGAAAACAGAACTTCAAATTTCATTAAAAAAGTTAAATATATATAATCAAAGGATTTTATATCTAAATGTGTTACTTTCATGTAAATTGTGGTACAAAATTACATCGCCATATCTCCAAAACTGTGGATTTGGTGCATTTTTGAAATAGTGTGTGTTTTTCATCAACGTCCCCCCTTAAGGACTATGTTAGATGCTAGAAGACTTCTCTTGGCTAGGAATGCTTTTCACCAGTGCTAGTCAGCTTTTTATGCCTTCTACGGCTTTTTACGGTTTTCTTTCCAATTTCTGTGATTGCCCTTTTTAAGGATGTCCATTCCCATTCAAATGACTAGCATACTGAGCTATTCAGTATCACAGTGTCTACACCCACAGTAAACTTCAAGCGTATTTCTTCATTTCTGATTTCTTCATTTCTGAATACGTCCGTATCCCACTTCTTTGTTCACTGATTCTTCCTGACAATTCTCTTAAACTTCATCCTATTCTTCATTATTGCTAAGTTGTGATCAGAATGTACATCTCCTCCCGTGTACGCCTTACAATCCAATATCTGATTTCGGAATCTCTGCCTCACCATGATGTAATCTAACTGAAATCAGCAGAACAATTGCGTGTAGAAGTCACTGACTTTGATCTGTATATAAATGTTCAGCATGCAACCGTATTTACAAATTAATTTACGATGTGCATGTAAAATGACTCATTCCAAACGATCCGTGGAACATGAAAGTAACTAACTAGCTATACCGTTTAGTGTGGTAATTAGCTCGAATGACGTTCAGTCTTGATACTTTAACTGTCATCGCCGGCCACTTTTCCATTTTAACAGCAGAAACTGGACAGTGGACTGAAGGAGATACGTCTGTTGGGGGCTGAACAATGAATAGCGTGACTTGGGCGGCGATTGGCGCTGCAGCACAGCACGACAAACCGTTGCAGCTTAGCGATGCACTCCATGTGTGACACTAGTTGGAAACAGAAAGTAGACGTTTTACGTTGAGTGCTCACAGGGTACGATTCTTCACACAACTTCCTCGTTCAGGAAGTCTGCACAACAGTTGCCTAGGAAGTGCCCAGCTGTTTGGTGGCCAGCTCTGCATGTGGGCTGCTGGAGGCCACTGGAGAGACACGAGGGGGAGGGGCAGATGCTGCACAGCTGGACGAGGCGAGAGCACACTGCGCTCCAGGTTCCCCTGGCAGCTGCCACACAGTGCAGCTACTGACAGAGGTCAAGGGCTAATAATATCATATGGCAACGAAACTTGGTACATACTCTAATGCGTTGATGCGGAACCAATTTACGCTGGGAAAAAAAATTAGTTCCAATTTTGGCCACCAGATGCAAATCTGGCGCTGTGAATGCAAGAAACAGGTATAGAAGTGTTTCCGTATGTAATGGATTAGGAACTGAACTTGAGCAGAACAAGTCAAACAAGTGAGAAAGGCTTAATGTTGATCTTATTATAAACTGCCACTTACAAAGTATGTTCAGTCTGAGCACTGGAGACCTCGACGACGTGCTGCATCCACAAAAACGACGTGATCAACAGTTGCTCGCAACAGTTCCGTTGCAACCTGAAGAATGTGTTTTGCGTACTGACCTTCAGATCAGGCAGAGACCGAATGTCTTCTTTTAGATATCCCCAGAGCGAAAAGTCACATGGATTCAGATCAGGTGATCTTACAACCCATTTATCTGGAGAACCTCTGGAGATAACACATTGGTGAAAAGTTGCCTTAAGCAGATCTTTCACTGGGCGAGCGTCATCAGGTGTTGTCTCATGTTGCACGAAAACAGTGATATCGTTGCAGTTACGCTCTTCCAAAGCAGGAATAACAACCTGTTTAAGGAGATTTCGATAACGTCCACAGCAAACGTGACAGGCCCTCTGGGTGTGTTCTCTTCAAAGAAGAACGCATAGAAAAGAAATGAGTTTGTGAATCCACACCACACAGACACATGTAGCGCGTGTAATGGCTCTTCATGCACAGCACACTTTAACAGTTCCAAAAATTCGGCAGATCTGTGTATTCTCTGTACCTTTTAGTGTAAAATTTGCATCACCACTTCATAGAATATTGCCAGTCCAAACATCGGTTCATGCCAGAAACTGAACAGCAAATTCAGAACATTGATGCAGATCATGAGGTTTCAGTTGCTGCATCGTTTGTATCTTGTACAAGTACTGGGGTAAAACAGATCGCAAAACTTTCCATTTTGTTGGCCATTGGGTAGACAATCCTCGTGACACTGCACGAGCACTGCCACTACCCCACTGCCACTACCTCGAGCACATGCTGGCCGGCTGGCCAGTAGCAGCTACAGCAAGCTCATTAGTGTCCTCTTATAGGGGCCACACAAGGCTCAGCCATGTTTTCCAATTTCATTATTAGCATTTTTAAACTATTTGATGAAGTCGGACCTCTCCTCAGGCATTTCATTCAGCAATACTCTCTCTATGTAGTACTGTAATTATTGCCATCCACATAAAATGCTTTCACTAATAGCGCACTGTCTCTCTTCTCTATAGCCATACTGTTCATTAACGTTATGACTTGTGAAATTACAGAGTGGAAGTCATACCTCCGTACATACAGCGTACAGCGCCAGATTTGCACCTGTCGCCCCCAATCGGAACTAATGTGTTCTCCAGCGTAAATTGGTTCTTCATTAATGCGTAAGCATATCCACCACGTTTCGCTGTCGTAGGATAATCGTAGCCTACGCTGGACCTCCGTTAGTAACTGCACTTTAATTACAACCATCCAGCTTGTGGAATGCAGTGAGGAAACCTCAGGATATTAGAACTACTAGTTCCAGCAGGGTAGAAGGTTATCCATTGTGCTGGAACATTCTGCAGGCATGGAAGAACCTCTGATAAGCTGGATGGTATGTTCCTTTACGGGGAACTAGTCTTCCAGGCCCTCTCAGCAGCTGTCTAAGATAATGTGGGAAAACCTCTGGACATGGAACAAGAGGACTTCCATCTCCAGCAGTGTGGAGAATGGTCCTACATGCTGGGGCCTTGCAGAGGCACACAGCAGACCCTGATCGACTGTGTGGTGTGTGGGTTGATGGAGAGCACATTGTCCTCCAAGTCCGTCCAGTACCTGTGCTGTGCAGAAACACCCTCAGGGTGTTCACGTGGAACACCTTCAGTCTCAGCAGTCTGGAGGGTGGCCCTACGTGCTGAGATCATGAACAGGCACAAAATAACCCAGTTTAACTCGATGATATGTAGTGTGGTGGACAGCGGACCGTCCCCGACGTACTCCCAGTGACCTCAGGATATTGGCCAGGAGGATGTGGTCCTGCAGAACATGCAGGAGACTGATCAGCTGAGTGGTATGTAGGCTGGTGGTAAGGTCGTCGTCCTCAAGGTCCTCCCAGGATCTGTGCAGCAGCAAGCAAAAACACCTCAGTACATTGTTTAGAAGGTCCTTCGGTTTCAGTGCGAAGGGTAGTCCTTAGGCGCTGTACAGGCATACAGGAAGCATCAGCCATTCAGTATTACAGAGAGTGGTTAAATGTGCCAGAACCTTGCATATAGGAGGCCTAAAAATCTGTATGGTGCGTGGCTGATAGACACTACATTGTTCTCCAGGTTCTCACAGCAGCAATTCTGGAAAACAGCGGAAGCAGCGCAGAACAATGTTTAGGAAGATCTCCACATCCAGGAGTGTGGTTTTTGGTCATGTGTCCTGGGATCCAGCAGAGGCCCTTGGCTTTGGTAGGAATCAGTGCAACACTTTTAATTAAATATCTCTTTATTGGCTATAGTACAAGATTACATCTCTGAACAAAGATTTTTACAGGATGCCAGAAACTATCTCTACATCCAACTAAGTACTACCACCAAAAATTGAACTTACAGGACATTGGCCACTATGACGATCAGCAATGTTGAGGGTGGTCCTTTGTGCAAGGCGTTTGCAGAGGCACGCAGGACAGTCTGATTGGCTTGATGGGGTTCAGGCTGAAGGAAAGCGCACTCGCCTCTAGGTCCTCCCGCCGACCATGCGGCAGGAAGCGGAAGCGCCTGAGTATGTCTGCCAGGTAGATCTTGATCTGCAGGCGGCCGTACTGGGAGCCCACGCAGTTGCGCGCGCCCAACCCAAAGGGCAGGTAGCTGCACGCGTGCTCCTTACCGACGCGGTCCTCCAAGAAGCGCGAAGGGTCGAACCGCTGTGGGTCTGGGAAGAACTGCGGCAGGCGGTGTGTGAGGAAGGGCAATACAACAAGCAGGGTACCCTTTGGGACCAACACCCGCTTTTCAGACCCTCCAGACAGCCAAAGGTCCTCCGTGGCCACCCGAGGAAGCATTGGGACTGTTGGGAACAGTCGCAGTGTCTCCTGCAGGTCACACCAGAAGACAGTGAAGATACACTGATCAAAAAAATCACAACACAAAAAACTAATCAATGTAGAGTAATGAAATTTCGTGAATACATTTGTCCAGGTAATATGTTTAAGTGCAAGGTCGTAGGTGGTTAATGTAAGTGCAAGATGAGCTATTGCAAATGTGAAATGCTTGATATATTAACAATCGGTGTAACCACCAGAATGTTGAATAAAAGAACGCAAACCCGTGTACAGGTACAGTACATTAATTTCTGGGATGGAATTTCTACCCTGACGCACTTAGCTGTGGATAACGCTGCAGATTTTGCCCGATGATGTCCCATATGCGCTCGATTGCAGACACATCTCGTGAATGAGCAACCCAAAGCAACGTGGACACTGTAGAGCATGCTGAGTTGTTGTTGTTGTTGTGATCTTCAGTCCAGAAGCAGCTCTCCATGCCACACCATCCGGTGCAAGCTTCTTCATCTCCAAGTAACTACTGCAAATTACATCCTTCTGAATCTTCTTAGTGTATTCATCTCTTGGTCTCCCTCTACGATTTTTACCCTCCACGCTGCCAGCCAGTACTACATTGGTGATCCCTTGATGCCTCAGAACATGTCCTACCAACCGATCCCTTCTAGTCAAGATGTGCCACAAATTCCTCTTCTCCCCAATTCTTTTCAGTAAATCCTCATTAGTCACGTGATCTACCCGCATAATCTTCAGCATTCTTCTGTAGCACCACATTTCGAAAGCTCTTATTCTCTTCTTGTCTAAACTCTTTATCGTCCATATTTCACCTCCATACATGGTTACACTACATACAAATACTATCAGAGAAGACTTCCTGACGCTTAAATCTATACTTGCTTTTGTTGATGTTCATCTTATATCCTCCTTTCAAGACACTATCCATTCCGTTCAACTGCTCTTCCAAGTCCCTTGCTGTCTCTGACAGAATTACAATGTCACCAGCGAACCTCAAAGTTTTCATTTCTTCTGCATGGATTTTAATACCTATTCTGAATTTTTCTTTTGTTTCCTTTATTGCTTGCTCAATATACAGATTGAATAACATCAGGGAGAGGCTACAACCCTGTCTCACTCCCATCCCAACCACTGCTTCCCTTTCATACCCCTCGACTCTTATAACTGCCATCTGCTTTCTGTACAAATTGTAAATAGCCTTTCGCTCCCTGTATTTTACCCCTGCCACCTACAGAATTTGAAAGAGAGTTTTCCAATCAACATTGTCAAAAGCTTTCTCTAAGTCTACAAACGCTAGAAACGTAGGTTTGCCTTTCCTTAATCTTTCTTCTAATATAAGTCGTTGGGTCAGTGTTGCCTCACGTGTTCCAACATTTCTACGGAAACCAAACTGATCTTCCCCGAAGTCGGCTTCTACCAGTTTTTCCATTCGTCTGTAAAGAATTCGCGTTAGTATTTTGCAGCTGTGCCTTATTAAAGTGATAGTTCGGTAATTATCACATCTGTCAACACCTACTTTCTTTCGGATTGGAATTATTATATTCTTCTTGAAGTCTGAGGGTATTTCACCTGTCTCATACATTTTGCTCACCAGATGGTAGAGTTTTGTTATGACTGGCTCTCCCAAGGCCATCAGTAGTTCTAATGGATTGTTGTCTATTCCGGGGGCCTTGTTCCGACTCAGGTCTTTCAGTGCTCTGTCAAACTCTTCACGCAGTATCATATCTCCCATTTCATCTTCATCTACATCCTCTTCCATTTCCATAATATTGTCCTCAAGTATATCGCCCTTGTATAGACTCTCTATATACTCCTTCCACCTTTCTGCTTTCCCTTCTTTGCTTGGAACTGGGTTTCCATCTGAGCTCTTGATATTCATACAAGTGGCTCTCTTTTCTCCAAAGGTCTCTTTAATTTTCCTGTATGCAGTATCTATCTTACCCCTAGTGAGATAAGCCTCTACATCGTTACATTTGTCCTCTAGCCATTCCTCCTCAGCCATTTTGCACTTCCTGTCGATCTCATTTTTGAGACGTTTGTATTCCTTTTTGCCTGCTTCATTTACTACATTTTATATTTTCTCCTTTCATCAATTAAATTCAATATTTCTTCTGTCACCCAAGGATTTCTACTAGCCCTCGTCTTTTTACCTACTTGATCCTCTGCTGCCTTCACTACTTCATCCCTCAGAGCTACCCATTCTCCTTCTACTGTATTTCTTTCCCCCATTCCTGTCAATTGTTCCCTTATGCTCTCCCTGAAACTCTGTACAACCTCTGGTTTAGTCATATTATCCAGGTCCCATCTCCTTAAATTCCCACCTTTTTGCAGTTTCTTCAGTTTTAATCTACAGTTCATAACCAATAGAATGTGGTCAGAGTCCACACTGCACCTGGAGATGTCTTACAATTTAAAACAACCTGGTTCCTAAATCTCTGTCTTACCATTATATAATATATCTGATACCTTTTAGTATCTCCATGCTTCTTCCACGTATACAACCTTCTTTCATGATTCTTGAACCAAGTGTTAGCTATGATTAAGTTATGCTCTGCACAAAATTCTACCAGGAGGCTTCCTCTTTCATTTCTTCCCCCCAATCCATATTCACCTGCTATGTTTCCTTCTCTCCCTTTTCCTACTCTCGAATTCCAGTCACCCATGACTATTAAATTTTCGTCTCCCTTCACTACCTGAATAATTTCTTTTATCTCATCATACATTTCATCAATTTCTTCATCATCTGCAGAGCTAGTTGGCATATAAACTTGTACTACTGTAGTGGACGTGGGCTTCGTATCTATCTTGGCCGCAATAAGGCGTTCACTATGCTGTTTGTAGTAGCTTACCCGCACTCCTATTTTTTTATTCATTATTAAAGCTACTCGTGCATTACCCCTATTTGATGTATTTATAACCCTATATTCACCTAACCAAAAGTCTTGTTCCTCCTGCCACCGAACCTCACTAATTCCCACTATATCCAACTTTAACATAACCATTTCCCTTTTTAAATTTTCTAACCTACCTGCCCGATTAAGGGATCTGACATTCAACGCTCCGATCCGTAGAACGCCAGTTTTCTTTCTCCTGATGACGACGTCCTCTTGGCCGCCCGGAGATCCGAATGGGGGACTATTTTACCTCCGGAATATTTGACCCAAGAGGACGCCATCATCATTTAACCATACAGTAAAGCTGCGTGCCCTCAGCCGTTCGCAGTGCCAGCACAGCAAGGCCGTTTTGGTTATTGTTACAAGGCCAGATCAGTCAATCATCCAGACTGTTGCGCCTGCAACTACTGAAAAGGCTGCTGCCCCTCTTCAGGAACCACAAGTTTGTCTGGCCTTTCAACAGATACCCCTCCGTTGTGGTTGCACCTACGGTACGGCTATCTGTATCGCTGAGGCACACAAGCCTCCCCACCAACGGCAAGGTCCATGGTTCATGGGTCATGAGTATATGTAAATCATTCGAATTTCATCAACTGAGTCACAGTTACAATGTTGACATAACAGCCTACACGAGAAACTCCGTGTACTAATCTGCTGTAGAGTGCATCGCAATGTAGAACCGACTCTCGGCAGTGGCCACTGTTCACCATCACGAGATCCGCGTTGTGACCAACATTCCTGGCTGCACGCGGAGATAGCTGCTGGAAGTACAGTTTCACAAAGAATGACAGGATTTCAATACTGCAAAAAATGGTTCAAATGGCTCTGAGCACTATGGGACTTAACATCTATGGTCATCAGTCCCCTAGAACTTAGAACTACTTAAACCTAACTAACCTAAGGACATCACACAACACCCAGCCATCACGAGGCAGAGAAAATCCCTGACCCCGCCGGGAATCGAACTCGGGAACCCGGGCGTGGGAAGCGAGAACGCTACCGCACGACCACGAGATGCGGGCTTCAATACTGCATATTTATCGATAAAACCACACTACAGACATGGGATGAGTTGTAAAATACTCTCTTAAATGTTGAATCTTAAAGTTTTAGCTGTGCTATTAGGAGTGCTGCATGAACAACATCTAGACGAGAGCTAAATTCGACATAAACGTTACACAATGTATCAGAAGTTTGGTAGCTATTATTCTGTTCATCACTTCTTCTTTGTCATGAGCTAAAGGGAAGATGAACACACTTTCCTTCACACATCGCCACAGTGAAAAGTCGCATGGCGTCACGTTTGGCACCCTGGAGGCCAAGAGTACAGAACAGTGGCTCGGGGTCCCCTCTAGATGTTGTTGGCGCTGCTGCCGGTGAACACACGGAGCGTGTGGCGCAGCACAGGTAAAACTTTAAGATAAGGCGAGTATTTTGCAATTCATCCCACGTTGGTATTTTGATATTATCAAAAGATATGGACTTTCGAAACTAGGTCATCCTTTTTGCAATACCTATTTTGTAGCTATTCTCTCTTATCTTAAATCATTTCGTTTTTTTTTTCTTTTCTATATCGCCCTATTGCGTAATTTTGATACTCCTGGCCTAAGAGACGATGTTTCACTTGCTTCCACAAGAAAATCCGCAGGTGGTTGGTTGAGAGTGTCACAGTGTCCTTTTAAAATTTTGATTTACGATTTGAAAGTAATCCTGCAAAAAGAACAAATAATGATAAGAAATGATCATACAGAAAATACAATTTTTTGTGAAGACTGTTCCGAAGAAACGTTACTTTGATATAGGCCTATACTGATTTTTGATATAACATGTTATACAAATAACCTTTCTATGATACGTGAGAGCGGGAAATGTCCCAGATGATGATAAATATTTTCGATAATGGGATAATACAATAAACAGCACTCTTTCTTATTTTGTTTGTAAGCCACAAAAGGCATGATATTCATGTAGGATTACCTAAATATTTTGTTGTAGCTCTAAATAGCAATTATATGATATCTCAATCGATAACAATCTATGATAAAGCATTATAGAGAAAACGTTTATCACCTTCTTCTTAAATCACAGTATTCTGGAAGCAAATGGACACAAGTTTATACAAACACTTAGGATTTATGATACAAAACTGACGTGTTATGTTAACCTGTTATTCCAGCATGCAAACAGAAAACGTTAGAAAGTATTCTTATGTCTAATAAATTAAAAAAATGGAAATGCCATTTTGCAGTCTCATTACTACTCTGAAACCTTGTGAACTTTAACTAAGTTTTTTCAGCGCTAGAAGAAGTGTACTCATACCCTTTCATTTCTGACCCACCTCCTATAAAATGAAAGAATAAATAAATATCCGTGAGATATGTCTGTGATATTTGTCAAGTTTCGCAATGTTCTTGTAGTATCTAAAATATTTTCAAAAATACATCAACTTACAAAACGCAATGTTTACGTTAAGAGTTACAATGTTATTTACCATGGCCTTCCTGCTAAGAAGTAGTCAGTTGAGGCAAAGAGAAGTAACACGACCGAAAGGTGGGTGGCTTGTTGGTGTAAAATGCATACCTGTGTGTGTGTGTGTGTGTGTGTGTGTGTGTGTGTGTGTGTGTGTGTGTGTGTGTGCACTGATCATTTTGGAGAAATCTAGACACTAATGGACTGAACATGAGTGATACAAATTACTACTAGACTACATCAGTCCTTCGAGGTTGCATCTGATCTTCCACAGCAGCGATATTCCAACTACTGTTGCTGAGAACAAATCTGCTGCATACTGTGGCCGTTACTTCATGAGGGGGGAAGGCGGAGAAATGGAAGACGTCCGGTACAGAAGTGTGTGGGAAGCTCAGTGGTACTATCACACAAATGTACGATTCGAATTTTTAAGACTTTTCATGGAAATTGGCATTTCAAAAATCGAAGACGACAGCACTCACGTGATAAGCCACGCCCCTTTACGTATCATGTGACATGCCACATCCCCTTCCCTCCCCTCTCCACCCTGTATCGGCGTAGTTTCAAAACGACACAGTCAAGCACGGCATATCATTTTAATGGCAATTGAAGTGAAATCTCTGTGTAGCACCAGAGCAGGAATCTGAACTGTGCTCAAAAGTATCTGAACGAGCTAAATTTCTGCGTGATGTTCAAAAGTGTTTATCCAAAAACTTACGTAAACGCTGTATCTTGTAGTATTTCCACAGCTAAAATACGTCAGCAACACACACCCATCCATCTACACACCCACCCGCCCCCCCCCCCCACACACACACAAACGCACGCGCGCACACACACACACACACACACACACACACACAATGTGTATATCATGAAATTACAGGTGAAGTAGCACTAGTGAATCTGCAAAGTTAGATTTCCATATAAGGCATAACAGAGCCTCACCTTAATTATTTTCCACATTTCAATCAGTCTATGATGCGTTTCAAGTTCCACAATGTTGCTTTCGAATCTAAAATCTCTACATAAATTCGTCAGCAGCACAAAACACGCAATGGTTGCATCAAGTGTCAGAAAGCTGTTCGCCCCTAACTAAATTTTTTTCGCATCTAACTTGTTCTATGATGCTTTCCAAATGTTACAATGATATCTACACGCTTAAAATAAGTAGAGACTGTTGACATTTCAATCCGAGGAAATGTTATTCGTGGTTCATAGAACAAACTGTCGTTACCTAGTCTTTTTACAAGTTTTTACATAATGTTTCACCGTAGCAAATACGATTTCAGGGTGCGAGCGAGATAATTAATCATATTCTACACTAGAAAAAATAATCGATGTAATTAGCAACCTGATATTGCTTTTTATTTGCATTTGCATTAAAATATTAAGTGGAATCGAGCTTTTGAGGAACACTGCAATGTTTGCTAATTGGAACTATGGTACCATGGGTCTGTAAGACGTTTACAGACTGTATTTCCTATAATAAACTACTGCATATCACCGAAATCTAATCAATATGTGATGCAAAACAGACACACACAGTATAACCAATAGGGAAATGATGTAATGAAACCTGGTTGTAGGCAGGAAGGAACATGTTTTAATGACATTTTTTGTAAGATAGCATGTAAATTTTATATTTTTGTAATATACAAGGAGAACTACATATTACAAATTGTTAGCATTCATCACAACACGACCGAAGTTGGTGGTGGTTGAACACGACAGATATGACACATAGCAAAAGATGAGGGAACCACATCACTGAGATATCTCGAAGGTATCATGTTTGTGTCAAAGATTACTTTGGTAATTTTCAAGAATGAATGCCAATCGAAGCCGCCGGCTGCAGACGATATACGTATATCGAACGTGCCATTCTAAATCGATGACACGACCGTGGTGGCGGGCGTTATGATAAATTATTTGTGCGATGCTAGGAAAACCCAAACGATTTATGGCGGTAGTGAGTGGGATGTCTCGTATTGTAGACGTTTCTTTGGCCGATTGCCTCACGTGGAAGAATCTAATTCCATGCTTATGCAATGTAGAAAATGGTTTTAATTTTTATCGGAAATGTGATACTCTACCCATATTTTTGCGTGACATTGGTAGAGTCTACCCATGTTACGGCAAATACGGAATGCTTCACGTAGCATACACATCAAATGTAGTTTCTCATGAGGACACCGTCGACGAGGAGTGAGGTGAGACGTTTTCTTTGTAATTGCAGCTATTTTAGTAACGCTCTTCTTTTGTCGCTGCTGTAGTGACCACTATAAACATGCGTATCTTGAAGTTTTCCCGGCGTATTGATTGGTCCATCATATTTCGGGCTTGCAGCCGGATCACGTTGACATCTTGGCACGATATTTCGGCTAACAAACGTGAAGCCATCTTCAGGTGAGTACGAGACTGAAGATTACTGGTGCGCGTCGTTCTATATATACCGAAAATTGGCGCGGCGGCGCCTGCGCAGTGAAGAAGGCTAATACCGCGCCCCCTATCTAATTTGGCGCGCTCTGCAGCAGAAGCGGGCCGCGCATACGTAGTGGTGTACCTACATTTGCGCTATCTGTCGTAAAGCGCCTTCGCGCAGCTGAGGCGCGGTAGTCGAAATTATAAAATCAATATAAACATGCTCATAACGCCAGTCACCACAGTCGCGTGATCGATTTAGAATCGCACGTTCGATATCTATCGTTTGGAGACCGAGGCATTGATACGCAATCATTCTTGGAAATTACCATGAAACTATCTTTCATTTATCGAGTAGAAACGCGCGCGCGCGCACACACAGACCCAAACACACTCACTCACACACACACACACACACACAGAGAGAGAGAGAGAGAGAGAGAGAGACAGAGAGAGAGAGAGAGAGAGAGAGAGAGAGAGAGAGAGAGAGAGAGAGAGAGAGAGAGGGAGGGAGGGAGGGAGGGAGGGAGAGAGATGCACACACTCATGCAGGTCGCTTATCGTAATACGTAATTACACTCTAAGACAAAACGGAATGGCACACGACAAAGCAATTATCCGGATAGGACGGAACTCGGTAAGTGTGATGTACACGTACGGACTAACAAATGATTACAATTTCCGGGAAATTGGACGAGAGCTCCAGAGCCTAACAAGTCAATAAAGCGCTGGTCCAGCCGTGGCCTTGTGCAAACAGTTATTCAGCCAGGAATTGGCTGACAGAGTTGTTAGATGTCTTCCTCAGGGATATCGTGCGAAATTCTACCCAACTGGCTCGTTAGATCGTCAAACCCGAGATGGTTCGAGGGCCCTGCCCACAATACTCCAAACGCTCTCAACTGGGGATCCTGGTGGCTGGTTGAGGTAGGGGTCGAGCGGCAAGACGACTAGCAGTGCAAACTCTCGTCGTGTGCAGACAGGCATTATGTTGCTGAAGTAAAAGTCCAGGAGTCAACATGGCGCAGTGCTACAAGGGTGCCGTTGATGACAATGCGGTTCTGTTACGAGAAGAAGTGGCACTCCTGGGCATCGGGCCGTATCGCAGGCCACAGTCATGTCGGTGTCCCAAAGCTATCCAGGGCATCTCCAGACCAATACTGGCCCTGGAACGTCATTGACTGGAGTATCATTGTCTTCAGTGATCGCTTCGGATTGAGCCCTGATGAGTAGTACTGATCTCTTACTGCAAACAAAATTCAAATTTGGCAGCAAAATAAAAAGTTAACAAATTTTCTTCTTAAAATTCAGTCTCGATCGCAGCCCACCACGTATGCTACAAGAACATAGGTGACCGGTTTCGGTCATATCACGTGACCGTCATGAGACCCATGGCATCCTTCCAAGATGGTAGGTGGAGCACTCTTCGCAGCTGCTGTGACGTCAACTGATCACCCCACACCATCAGGCCGGGCGATACGCCGGTACGGCGATGACGAACACGCGCTTCCAATGTGCGCTCACCGAGATGTCGCCAAACACGGATGCGACCATCATGATGCAGTAAACGGAACCTGGATACATCGGAAAAAATGACGTTTTGCCATTGGTGCACCCAGGTTCGTTGTTGAGTACACCATCACAGGCGCTCCTGTCTGTGATGCAGCGTCAAGGGTAACCGCAGCCACGGTCTCCGAGCTGATAGTACATGCTGCTGCAAACGTCGTCGGATGGTTGTTGTCTTGCAGACGTCCCCATCTGTTGACTCAGGGATCGAGACGTGGCTGCACGATCCGTTACAGCCAAGCGAATAAGATGCCTGTCATCTCGACTGCTAGTGATACGAGGCCGTTGGGATCCAGCACGGCGTTCCGTCTTACCCTCCTGAACCCACCGATTCCATATTCTGCTGACAGTCATTCGATCTTGACCAACGGCAGCAGCAATTTCGCGATACGATAAACCGCAATCACGATAGGCTACGATCCGACCTTTATCAAAGTCGGAAACGTGATGGTACGCATTTCTCCTCCTTACACGAGGCATCACAACAACGTTTCACTAGGCAACGGAGGTCAACTGCTGTTTGTGTATGAGAAATCGGTTGCGAACTCTCCTCATGTCAGCACGTTGTAGGTGTCGCCACCGGTGCCAACCTTGTGTGAATGCTCTGAAAAGCTAACCATTTGCATATCACAGCATGTTCTTCCTGTCGGTTAAATTTCGCGCCTGTAGCACGTCATCTTCGTGCTGTATCAATTTTAATGGCCAGTAGTGTATATTAAAATAACTGGTGGCTGTAATGTAAGCAACAAAATGGTTACTCAAATGTCCACTGTTGCTTGTAATATTGAATAAACGTATTCACAGATGCATGTGAAAAATCTCTGTACCATACGATGCTGTGAAAATAGTTAATTTTATTAATGTTCATCCTACTAATTTGCTCCGCGGAGGGTTGGTTGCCGTGCGGTCAGAGGCGTCATGTCGCGGTATGCGCGGCTCCCCGCGTCGGAGTTTCGAGTCCTCCCTCGGGCATGGGTGTGTTAGCGTAAGTTAGATTAAGTGGTGTGTAAGCTTAGGGACCGACGACAGCAGCAATTTGGTCTCATACAACTTACCACAAATTTTCAAATTGCTACTAATTATCGAATTTTTGTACAGCTAACCTAAATGCTCAACCGCTTTTATTGGCAAAAATGGATGTACCTAAGTATGTAAAAGTTTTTATTGACTAACACGGATGTAAGATGGTTATATCACACTAGAACTGTTCTCATATGGTATGACGTTTATCTTCTTCTCACCGGGTACACCTTCCTTAGGCAATATCTGGTTTCTGACTGTAGCTTATTTGACTGAAATTTTGATGAAAAGTCAACAGTTAAAATTTATTACTTCACAGACCAAACACAAACCTGTGTAACGTGCAAGATTGTACGAATCGTTCATCAAAAGCCTTGGAGTTTGGGAAATCTGTCTGATATCCAATCAAACTGAGGACTTCGATACCCTTCACGATTTCCTGGTAAAAGTTCGTCTTACTTCAGACGAAAATATTAAGAATAAAATTAAGGAGCATTTTAAGGTACTTTCAGAGACTATTTGCCTGCTCTATGCAGTAATAACAACGGCATTCGTAATCGCTTGGAAAAGACAATAGCTTTGCAATCCACACGAACTGTAAATTGAAATGAGCAGCTATTCGAAACTCTCAGTGACTAAATTACAGAAACTAAATCTTCGTCACCAATAAGTTTCTGGTTAAGCATAAAGACGGAATTTCGAATGCTAGCAAAGAAATCTATAACAGGTTTATTACCTGTCTCGTCTGCGAAAAGGCTTTCCCTTCTTACATGTATGTAAAAAATAAATCTAGAAACAAACCTTCTGTGGTTCCTGATTTCAGAGTTATGTTGCATGCAAAGCAGGTGGATCCTTGTCATCGAATCCCAAGGAAGTGTTAAGCCAATCAGTTTCATAATGAAAACTTTTAGATCAACAGAAAAGTGTAAAATCCTTTAATATTGCATACTAGACTTAATCACAGCACAAAAGCATCACCAGCTGGTACGGCTGAGCGCAACTATCCACAGTGCAGCAACAGGGTGGAGCGGATGTGCACAGCCTGGCTCGGGTGGGCAGATCTGCTGTCCAGCACAACTCTGCCGTGTACGACATTCCAAACGTTGTGTCTGGCGGACTTTCCTCTTGCCTGACGTCCAAGCAAACTGCGCCTGAGCAGTGATACAGTCGTGAGTAAACAACACACAAAGAACCGCAAAATATCAAGCACTGGGCGCGAACAAGGGGAATCGTCTGCGAGTAGATCAAAGGGAATGGCTACCAAAGAAGGGGTAGCAGTCCCGGTCCTGCCTCTTCCTGAAAGAGAAGATGTCCTCGTCAATAATTCCGTGAGCACGTCAAACAAATCTGCAGGGACGCACACTCGATGCTGCTGGTGCTCTCCTTTAAGCGTCAGCACAAAGCAAAAAGCAAATTACTCGCATTCCTCGAATAATGAGCTATCAAACCGAGGGATATCGAAATTTTGTCGAAGACATTAGGCTCTCCTTAAAATGGAAAGCAGTCTCCATCTACAAAGGCTACACAGTGAAGAAGCAGCTGCACAACCGTGAAGACTTTCGGTTTGTTGTCAAAAGCATGGAAAACAGAGGAATGCAACGCCCCACTTATAAATTCCTCAAGGTGGTAATCGAAAAACTGTCCCCCGTCCGCACGCCAGCGTCAAAGGAAACAGACGTCCAACAGAAACTAAAAGAACTAGGATTTAACGCACATGTTGTAGTCAGGGTGCACAAACCTGAGACAATGAAAAAAGACAAGGCAAAAAAACAAGGGTAAAACATTTGTATTCGTTGCAAATATCGTGAAGGCCGACAGTTTCTCAGATGTCTAAATAATCACGCACCTACTGTACCATGAGGTAACAGTAGAGTCATACAGAGAGAGAGGTAGACACAGCCAGTGCTACGGTTGCCAAAGGTTCAGTCATCTTTTATGCAACTGCGACGTGGACCACCACAGGCAGCTACTTCACCGAGCTCTGTTTGAAAGCGACAGCAGAGGCACCGAAATGCGCAAACTGTAAAGGGTCGCACCCAGACAGTTACAGAAAATGCCCCTCTTGGATCGAAATGTCAAAATCCATGAATTCAAACAGAGACCGAAGAGTGCAAGCTGGTCCCAAAGCAGCCCCTTCTCTCAACTCTGCTAGGAAACAGAAATGAGCGACAGAAAGCGGCGACTGCACAGCCGCCTGCTGCTGCACGCACCGCTCCTACCCCCACCACTGCTCCTACCCCCACCACTGCTCCCCCTTCCCCTCCCACCACTGCTAAGCAGTTTCAACGTTAGCGAAATAGTTACCACGGTGGAAACGATGGAGCAGGTCATGACTGCCCCAGACAACCTGTTAAAAGTTCATGAGTATTGCCACAGCAGTGATGTCATTCTTCAATGGTCCCTACTCCTAAGTTATCCTTTACCATAGTAAATTGTAATTCAGATCTCATTCAACCCCAAAAATACTCCCCAGAATTATTCTTAGACAACTATGCGATCTATATCGCACTATTAGGCAAAACCCACCTTAAACCGATAACAACCTTAGGATTAGAAACTATACCACATACAGAAATGATGGATCAAATCGTCTCAAAGGAGGGACGCTAGTCTTAGTTCAGAATAGATTACCCATTGTGTGTGTGTGTGTGTGTGTATTGAACCGGGGACGTAGGAGCGATGGAGAGGCTTCGTCCCCGCCGCCGCCCTCAGTGGTTCACAACCCCACAACAGGCCACAGCAGTCCACCACGCACCCCACCGCCGCCCCACATCGAACACAGGGTTATTGTGCGGTCCTGCCCCCATTGGACCCCCCCCCCTCCCCCTGGGAACGTCTCTTATCAGACGAGTGTAACCCCAAATGTTTGCATGGTAGAGTAATGATGGTCTACACGTACATGGAGACAGGGGAACCAGCCAGAATTCGCCGAGGCAGATGTAAAACCATCCATAGACTGGCCGGCACACCGGACCTCGCCACTAATCCGGCGGGCAGATTTGTGCCGGAGACCGGCACACCTTCCCGCTTGGGAAACAGCGCGTCAGACTGCTCGGCCAGCCGGGTGGGCATAGGTTACCCATAGTCAGCGGGAATTTAGGCCACTACGATAGAGACAGAAGTAAATAGGACGACTGTGACTCTAGTGGCAGCCTACCATCCTCCTGGTGAGACTATTCCTCCAGTAGGCCTAGAAACACTATTGCTCTTAGGTCAGAGAGTGATTATTGGAGGAGACTTGAAAAACATGGCAGAGGGCTGTAGAACTGGAAACGTGACTGGCAGTACATTGCACATCCTGATAGAGGCAAGAAACCATGTTAACATCATAGCACCAGGAGAGTCAACATACTAATCTCGCATCACTCTTACCACTCCGACATACTAGACATGTTCCCACATAAAAATTTTCGTAGGGAATACAACCCAATTAACATAAACAAGCTTGGCTCTGACCACTTCCCACTCAGCCTGAAACTAGCCACTGCCAACTACATAAGAAAAATCACAACTAACTGCACATACTCGACCGACTAGGAGAACTGTAGAAACCTGGCACGCCTCCACATGGACGACTACCAGAATGTGAATAACAGAAGACACATCGACGGCAATGTGGACACACAGCACGAATACTACTCAAGGTCAACGACAAAGACGACGCACCAAAACAGACGATAGGACCTTCCTGAAGAAATACGAGAACCACTGAGGTCTAAAAGGCACTTCAGGAAACGCTGTCGATGATGATGACACTGAAGACCACGAAGAGGAAGTTGAGCGATCAGTCAGAAGAAAGAAGAATATCACAGACCTCAGTTCAGCCAGTCATTTACGAAATGTTCAGGTCAACCATCAAACGGTTCACAACTCCAAATCTCCTAGTACCGATGGCGTTAGGCCACTTCAATCCAAAAATCTTCCACTCAACCATCTACAACTCCTGCCGAGGACTACATTATTTCACTACAGCCTGGAAGACAGCCGGAGTCATCACCCTCCCGAACCAAAAGAAAAATCCCCTCTTTCCACAAAACCTCAGACGAATGTCTCTCCTAAGCTTTCTCAGTAAAATCCTCGAACACTTAATCATCACATCACTGCAAACCTTCCTCAACGACAGGCAAATCACCATCCTCTAACAATTTGTCTTTCACGCGAGGAATGACACAACAACCTGTTGTTGTTGTTGTTGTTGTTGTTGTTGTTGTAGTCTTCAGTCCTGAGACTGGCTTCATACAGCTCTCCATGCTACCCTATGCTGTGCAAGCTTCTTCATCTCCCAGTACTTACTGCAACCCACATCCTTCTGATTCTGCTTAGTGTATTCATCTCTTGGTCTGCCTCTACGATTTTTACCCTCCACGCTGCCCTCCAACAACCTAGGCCACCTGAATGGTCGAGCAAATCCGCAAGGCCGTGGCAGAAGGGCACAGCACAGGAGCGGTCTTCTAGGATATCAAGGAAGCCTTAGACCATGTTTGGCATGACAACATAAACGTATAGATGCAGGGATTTCCCAGGACTCAGTCGTGGGCTCCGTACCACACAGTATCCATATTAAAGATATCACTAAACAAGACAACAGTCATATCACACTCTCTGCAGATGATACAGCTGTCTACACACACTAGTCACCCGAACACCAGTTACTTCGTCATGTGCATGCAGCGGCACATTTAGAAAAATTAATTAATGATGCAACTTCTGGAAGAACAAAATTAATCGCAAAAAATGGAGCGCCATAATTTTCACAACCAGGAGACCAGGAGGAGACTACCCAATCGGCAGCTCTCTCTAGACAGGTGAGATCTCCTATGGTGTGAATCGGTAGAATATTTAGGCCCCAAAATTGATCACAAACTACTTTGGAGTTTACACATTGCTGACGCATGTAATTGGGGTTTGGGCAGGTTTCATCAGTTACACCCATTGCTCAAGACCAATGGGTTAGTACTTCCTGCTAGACTATATGGCTGTGATGTCTGGGTCAGGGCTTCTGACACTCACCTACACAAACTACCAGTGCTTCAAAACAAAGGACTTGGAATCATTATAGATGCACACTCGTTCGTTCCCAACATACACATACACCAAGGCACAAACATACCATCCATCATTCCTCTCATACAAAAACACTTGCAATTACTCTACAACAAAACAGGTACATCACTGTTTCATCTCATCTCATCATTAGGTACAGATCCAAATCACATTAACTGTAAGCATTACCACTCGGCAGTTTCGAGTATAACACATAGTGAAAATAAACTCAATAACATGCTAAACACAAAACTCGGCAACACACAAAAGAAGTTAAACAGTAAACGAAAGCCTCATTGTCAACCTTCACTTTAGGCAGAATGTGTTGCGCTTAGACATGCTACCAGTCAGTCAATCATTGACCTCACGGTATGGTACTGGCTTCGTCTTTTGGTTCAGAATGTATATCATTTTCTGTTGTTACACAGTGGAAATTATGTGAAACAGCATACTGAACAGATTACTATGTGAAATAGCATTTTCAACACATCATATAGGTAAGAAAAGGAAGTTGCTATACTTTCAAAGTCACCCAACATTATAGTGATTCCACACTAGAACATTAACTTTAACTTCCACTACAAAACATCTGTCAGCTTCTGCTGATAATGCTAAGTAGGAAAGGCAGTGATAGTTAACACAAACAGACAGGCATTCCGAACTGACATACTCGTAGTATTCTTCAGCCTGACTACGACTAACCCAGATAAGTTCGTAAATGTTCTGAATAGTTCTAACTACTTCTGTTTCCAACAGGTCACACTGTCACACTGCAGAAAAATTCTGGGTGATGGCGATTCCACCATACTATATTGCGTGGTAGCAACGATGGTCAATTGACGAAGTGGCTGCCATTATCTCCTCTAGTTGCTGTGATGGTCAGTTGACAAGGTGACTATCATTACCTTGCATATACAAGTACCTCATCAGTTTTGCGAAATATGACAAACTGGGAGACCGCATCGGTGTACATATGCAGATGTCAGCAAGTCTAATCATTACGTCTACTGAGCAAGTTCAGGCTTGTTCTGGGAAGTTGTGAGTTGTTCCAACAAGCAAGAGTGATTGTCACTGTAGCTTATTCTGTACACCTGACATCACACATTTCCTGACAGCCAATGAATGTTCAGTAGTGTCTTGAGTGCTACGCTGGGAATGTCATAGCCATTGTAAGCATTAAACTTCATTGCAGTAAGTTATTTACTGAATTTTTATTGCAATTGTTGTGAGCTGTGATGGCTGACAATAGTGGTAAGCCTCCATATACAATAAGCGAGGAATTCTATATGAGCGAGAGAGAGAGAGAGAGAGAGAGAGAGAGAGAGAGAGACATGATCACAGTCCACACACTTCTTCAAATGCAAAGCCCCTCTTTGCATGTATGACAACTGCCGCTTTGAATTGTCAAAACTGCACTCCTCTTTCATGACTCAACCTGTGTGGACTGCCAGTGTTCGTAAATGAGAGTACAGTGAGCAAGTTGAGACTTGTCAAGACTTGTTCCCACAGTGCAGTGGCAGTCAGCTACTAGCGGTGTCAGCTAGTGGTAACACCTCTATTCCTTTCAATCCCTCTGTAATGTACTATAATGTTGCTGCCTCATTAAACTAAGGATTACAAAGAGATAGAAAGAGAGAGAGAGAGAGCGAGAGAGATACTGTGGCTTATAAATCAGAGAGCTGAAACTTATTGATTATGATGATCATGCTGAGATAGATCTGTAAATACTGTACGTATTCAGAACTGTTCAGCAGCTAGTCAGCAAATGGTGTCTGTGTGTGTGTTTGAGAGAGAGAGAGAGAGAGAGAGAGAGAGAGAGAGAGAGAGTGAGTCAGTGTGTGTAAGTGTGTGTGTGTGTGTGTGTGTGTGTGTGTGTGTGTGTGTGTGTGTGTGTGTGTCTGTGTGTGGATGCTGGAATATTTTAGATGAGGTATTACCGCAAAATATACCGTTTATGCAATTTTTTGGATAAACACTTTTGAACATGGTGGTGCCGCGCGGGATTAGCCGAGCGGTCAGGGGGCTGCAGCCATGGACTCTGCGGCTGGTCCCGGCGGAGGTTCGAGTCCACCCTCGGGCATGGGTGTGTGTGTGTGTGTTTGTCCTTACGATAATTTAGGTTTAGTAGTGTGTAGGCATAGGGACTAATGACCTAAGAAGTTAAGTCTCATAAGATTTCACACACATTTGAACATGGTGCAAAAATTCAGGTCGTGCAGGCACTTTTGAAAACAGCCAAGATGCCTGCTTGTGGGCCCTCACGTGATTATATTGTAATGCCCGCTACACTTTCATTTCCTGTTTCGCTTTAATAGTATGTTGTATTAGCTGCAGAGGGGAGGGGAATATGATAGGAAAGGCTGTGGTGTGTTACGTGACTGATAATGAGAGTTTGATTAGTCATATGGAAGAAAAGATGGGCTGTCACCATGTAACGACAACTGTACATATAATAATTTTTTCTTTATGAATTTCTCTAAATTAGTGTGACAAATGGTTGATTTAATTTCTTGCTCTTTTCGTGATGTTAAAGAAACTGTGGGTAACTTTTGAAATGAATATTATTAATTATGTTAGATTTCAAATGATGTGATAATCAAAAGAAAGTGTACTTAATGTTAAAACTATTGTAAAATGTGGAAATTGTAATTTAAACACTTGGTCCATACGTAGGTAATGCATTAGGATATGTGTAGTAGAAAACCTGTGGTGAATACCCTACCTGTAGGGGAGCGGGAAAAGGTGGAGGCAGGCGAGCGCGGGAAAACGCACACTGGGCGCGGTTCGGCACAACGGGCTCAGTAGACAGTCGGAGGCGAGCATCAGTAAGAGTCGGAGTGGTGAATCGGTCAGAGGAACACGTACTGTACCGAGGAGGCTACCCAGGAAAAGTGGATTCCATTGAGCCTCGGATGAACCGATTCCGACGACTACTTGGCATGGCTATATTCTGAGGCACAAAATTGGAAAGATTACGACGCTAAGAAGATGGAAAGTGCCTATGTAGCGTGAGCCTTAGCCGCGCTTGTATGTGTGCCGTGCTGCCCGCTACCTCGCTGCCCGCCAACCGCCGCACCGACTTGCACAGGTCAAACATTTATTTCATCTTTAGAAGTGTATTTGTGTGGACCAGTGTCGAAAATGTTTCTAACCGTTCAATAATAACGTGACTTTTACCAGAATTGCCTTAGCCATGACTTATCCTGATCACTGACCTAGACAGGATCCTTACCTCGTATTGTGCGACCCGAGTATCCTGAACTGAAAGTTTATAATTAGTGTAAATGAGAATTATCAGCAGTCAAACTTTTGCTATAAAGAAATTTAAAAGTTCTGTGAATTATTGCAAATGTTGGTAAAGGACAAAAGTCTGACTAACTTGGAAGAGAGTTTTTTTTAATTGAGTTAGCGATGTTATTTAATTAATCTGAGACAGAAATAATGTCAGTTAAATTATTCAGAAGTAAGACGAAAGAGTAGTTATCCATTGATTGATAAATTTGAGTGTTAATTTGCCTTTTTAGTACTTAACAGTTTCAGTATAACGACCATAACAGTTTCAGCCCCCCCCCCCCCCTTCTCTTGTTCATTCTTTCAAACCTTGAAATGTGCTGATCATATTTGACCTGTAAATTTAAGTCCTTTATTGAACCTAAGTGTATTAGTGTTGTTTTCCCAATTTCAATAGTGACATTGTATGTGTGTTTTCAAAACGGTACACTCTAGGAAAATCTATGCCCGATTTCAGTCTGATCAATATACGAAATGCAGTTCGTAATAATCATTGCTGTGTGGTGATATATGAATTTAGCTCGTCCAAATTAGTACAAAAAGAGAAAGCTTTAGTTCAGTGGATTTTTCCGGGTCCAAACTTTGCCATATAACGCATCATTACTACGTGTTACTATGCTTGTACATGCACCCACTTGTACAAGGAAAAGCTCACTAATTGCCTAAGTAGGCTGGCGACCGAATCATTAATTATAGGTAGCATCTACTGTGTATACTTCTTGTCCATGCGAACGAGCAATTATACTTTACATATGCTTGATGAATCACTGTAGTTATTGACTGATTACAAGTCCGATCTTGCTTCTATTAGGTACACGCGGTCAATTTATGTACTAAAATCCTTGATTATAAGGTGAAGCCCGTGAACTTATTACAGTACAGGCTTTATACAGCTAACGCACGTCCGTTTAAGGGCGGTAGCGTTACAACCATCTGGGAATTTTGAATTTCCCACCACCGCCAGCAACTGCAGCGCCGAGCAGTACTGTTACTGTAGCGCCGACTAGTGGCGGGAAGTTGATCCGTGGCCTGTAGTCCCCATAGCTACAGTACTCCTCATGTTGTAGTTTTCAGTTCATCGAGCTACAAGTTTGGCTTCCGATCTCAGTTACTTTTCCGTGCAAAGGTAGGTTACCGTCACCTACATTCTTTGAATAAAAAATATGATTCGTTTCACTTCATTAAAATTTATCTTTTCCGTTAGAATTCCTTAAAATGTTGTCAGAAATAATGTTAATTGTTAATACAGATTTTGATGCACTGTTATATAGTACTAGGATATTTCAACGTACAAGAGAGTCAGAAGGCAGTAGGTACTGTAGCTCAGGTTACGCCATGTACTTCAAATTCCAGAAGGTTGCGGTACTGTTCGGGGCCATCGCTTAATGAACAAAATACGATTGTACTGATTATCAGGCCCTCTTTCCCACGATCTGAAGAGTTCCTAGCAAAGAGAACACAGTGTATTATTCTTAGCAGAGAGAAATCTAGAGACATGAAAGAAGCTTCGGGCGTACCACAAGAGAGCGTTATAGAACTGGTACCGTTCGCACCACATATAAACGATTTTGTACATAGTGTTGGAAGCCCTATGACATTGTGGATTATGCTGTTCTGTATAGAGAAGTTTCTGTGCTAGGAAACTGTAGCGGACAGCAGGAGTATCTGCAGAGGGCCGACACTCGGTAGAAAGATTGCAGCAGACTACCAACCCTAAGCAAACATGACGTATTGGACATAAATAAGAAGAAAAATCCGGTATTCTGCCGTTTCACAATTTCCGAACGCTCATTGGATGCATCCCATTTTGTTAAATATTTGGGAGCATGCGTATGGAGGGATTTAAAGTGAAATGGACACATAAAACATGCTGGGAAGAAGGTAGAAAACTGAAAGAATTCTCGCAAACTGCTGCCCACACACGAAGGTGACAGGGTGGTCGTATGGGCTGTTGGTGGCCGCCTTGCAGTTTGCCTGCTGCGTGCAGTTGTCGGACACAGCAGACACTAACAGACATTTTAACTTGCTGGTGCTGTGCTATCCAACAGCAGGTCCTGCTATACAACTAATGCTGGTTTTAGTCTGTGGTCGCAGTTTTAAAAATGTGAGTGAAATCTTATGGGACTTAACCGCTAAGGTCATCAGTCCCTAAGCTTACACACTACTTAACCTAAATTATCCTAAGGACAAACACACACACCCATGCCCGAGGGAGGACTCGAACCTCCGTCCGCACAGTCCATGACTGCAGCGCCATAGACCGCTCGGCTAATCCTGCGCGGCCGCAGTTTTAATTTTGGCTATTGGCTACTGGTTTGCTTACACAGTATCTCCTCAGGGCATCCCCTGGCATGTAGTCGTCATGATTACTTTCCAAATATATACGCTGAGGAGAACAAAAGTCATACGATAACTCCTGATATCGTGGCGGACCACTTTTGGCCCAGTGTAGTGGAGCAACTCGACTTATGGCATGAACTCAAAAGTTTATTGGAAGTCCCCTGCGGAAATAACGAGCCATGCTGCCCATAATTGCGAAGGTGTTGCCGATGCAGACTTTGTGCACGAATTCATTTCTTGATTATGTTCCATAAATGTTCGATGGGATCCAGTTCAGGCGACCTGGGTGACCAAATCATTCACTTGTATTGTTCAGAACGTTCTTCGAACTCAGTTGTGAAGAATTGTGACCTGGTGACATTGTGCATTCTCTTGTTTGGGAACTGGTAGCCAAACATAGCCGTTGGCACTCAATTATCGATTTAGCTGGACCAGTGGAACCAGTCCATTCCACGTAAACACAGTGGACACCGTTAACGACCCACCACCACCTTGCACGGTGCCATATTGGTAACCTGAGTCAATTACGTCGTGGGATCAGTGCCACACTCGAGTTCTTGCATCAGCTCTTATCAACTGAAATCGTGACTCATCTGACAAGGCCACTGTTTTCCCGTAGTCTGTGGTCCGACCGATACAGCCGCGAGCCCGGGAGAGGCGTTTCAGGCTGTGACAGACTGTTAGTAAGGGCAGTCGCGCAGGGGCGTCCGCTGCCACAGACCACTGTCCTAGCGGACACGTGCATCGTGCGCCCCACACTGTGATTTGCTGTTATTTTGCGCAGTGTTGCTTGTGTGTTAACAGTGACGACTCTATGCAAACGTCGCTGCTGTCGGTCGTTTAAGTGAAGGCTGTCGGGCAGCCCTTTCTCTGTGGTCAGAGATACTACTACTACTACTACTACTACTACTACTACTACTAGGTGACCAGGCCCAGTGGACCGCACGCATCTACAAGTTTCCTCCTCCACTGTATTCTGTCCAATGCTGCTATCCGCCATCCGGTCACATCTATTGACACATGGTTTAAATCTTCATGGAGTCCATCCCTCCAACGCTTCTTGGGTCTCCCTGGGGTCTCTTTCCTGTAGGTCTGAAATCGAGGATCTTCCGAGGCCATCTGTGATCCTCCATGTGGGCCACATGGCCGGCCCACTGCATTCGTTTGGCTTTGACAGTTCCTGCTATGTTCGGCTGCTGGTATAGTTCCTCAAGCTCTCGGTTGTATCTGATCCTCCATTCGCCTCTATCTGCATCCAGAACCGGAGCGAAGATCTTCCGAAGCACTTTTCTCTCAAAAAAAGAGCCATATAGAACATCAGGTTGGATCAGGGTTTTGTACAGTCGAATCTTGAACTGTCTGGAGAGATATCTGGACCGAAGCAGTTGTGCTAGGCTGTGGTGAGATCGGTTTCCTGCTTGTATTCTGGCATTGATTTCTGCTTGACATGACGAGTCCTCAGTGAAAAGTGCCCCTAGGTATTTGAATTCTTGCACTCTCTTGTAGGACTGGTCCCCAACCTTGAGTGATTGTAGATGATCAGCAGTCTGACAATGACCACACGTCATAATGAGGTACTCTGTCTTGGCTTCGTTTATGTTTAGCCCAAATTTTCTGGCAGTCTCCTTTAGTGCTTTCGTCATTTGCTCCAACTCCTCTTCCGACCTAGAGATTAAACAGATGTCGTCTGCATAGGCTAAGTATGCCACTCTCTTTCCTTCGATTTCAATCCCTTCGTTCTCTTGGAAGGTCTCGCGTACGATCTTCTCGAGGGTAAAGTTGAACAGCATAGAAATGCCTGAAATTTGGTATTCTCAGCACATTCTTTATGGACTCAGAATATTGAATTGGCTAACGACTCCAGAAATGGAATGTCCTGTGCAACTAACTCGAACTACCATTGCGTACTGAGAGTCTGTCAGTTTCGGTCGCGTGTACCTGGTACTACAGCAGTCGGTAGGTGTGCTTATCCACATCTCATCAATTTTGTCACAGCACTGTATAGCAGTATTTGATGCATCTACTGGGGAAGCGAGTGGGATGACCGTGTGCTAGGGGATGGCCCGAGGATGACACATTTAAAAAAAATGCCATTGTAGACTGAAACGCTTATTATATCTAAAGTGTACCGGCCGGTAACCCAGCCGCCAGTACGTATAGAATATGGGGCCCTACTGTGTCAGCCAGCGGACGGCGGCTCACCTTGACGATGCTCTCCACCACCCTGAGTTCGCCCAGGTCTGCGAGGCTGGGGGCGCGCAGGTAGTCCTCACCGTCGCCGAAGACGTCCTTCAGCTCCTGGCGGGCCGCGTCCTGCCACTCGGGGTGGAGCGCCAGCAGAGCCAGTGCGTAGCTGACGGTCACAGCGGTCGTCTCCGTGCCCGCTATGAGCAGGTTCACCAGCTGTGAGGCATTTCAGTTAGGTCAGCTGGTGTGCACTCTGTAGTCCGACATCGAGAAGTGATCGTAAGTGTGCCGAAACCTGCCCGTGCTGATGAACAGAAGAGTACTGCAAAATAAATCACATGGTGGAACAAATGGCTCTGTGAGCACTATGGGACTTAACATCTGAGTTCATCAGTCCCTTAGAACTTAGAACTACTTCAACCTACTAACCTAAGGACGTCACACACATCCATGCCTGAGGCAGGATTCGAACCTATGACCGTAGCGGAAGCGCAGTTCCAGCCCGAAGCGCCTAGAACCGCTCGGCCACACCGGCCGGCAGATGATGGAACAGTCCACGGGTGTACTGCCAGTTCATAGTGTCCGACGGGCACAACGCTTTGGCGCCGTCGTCGAGTACGCTCGCGACCTGAGCTCTGACCCCAGCGCCCCCTGCCGCCGTGGGCAGCTCCGTCCGCGGTCGACAACCGCAGCCGCTCGAGGGGGAGGGGGAGGGGGGGGAGGGGGGGGTTGCGGAGGAGCTAGCGTCGGCGTCTGTGCTGGCGTTCGTGTAAGTGCTCTGTCCGCCCCGGTCGCCAAATCGTTTCGTTTGCCGAGGATCTTCTTAGTTAAACTCAGTGCTGCTTCCCAGGCACTCCTAAAATTGTAGGAGGAATCTCGGCTCACGAGATCGTCCCTTGTGCGAATTTCTATGGGATTTTGTCCCAGTACTTGCAAGTCTGTGCCAAGATCCTGCTACGATTGCAGTCGATCGCACGGTTCTTGGACAAACAGTGCCCTGCGACTGCTGACTAGTTCAGATACATTAGTCGAGTGTGTCTCCAGTGTTCTTCAACGGTGTACACCCGTGGACTGTTAGACCAACAAATGCGCCAGGAGAAACTGAAGAATCGCAATAAATCAGATGTTCCACGTTTATTTGCAAGCTAAGAGTTTGGAACTGCTATTGTACGAATGTTGATCAATAAGTAACCCCGAAATTTCTTTACAGCTGTTAACATATCTGGTTGGTCCATATGCTCGTACCGTTTCTCCATAAGTTTAATAAATACAACAGATACTTCAGTCATCAATAATACCGGGTGATCAAAAAGTCAGTATAAATTTGTAAACTTAATAAACCACGGAATAATGTAGATAGAGAGGTCAAAATTAACACACATGCTTGGAATGACGTGGGGTTTTATTAGAACAAAAAAAAAAAAACAAAGTTCACAAAATCTCCGACAGATGGCGCTGGACAGCAAAACGTCAGTGACTGCGTATGACAGTCGTGTATAAAAGGAGCTGTAATGAGAGAGAGAATCGGATGCTCCAGCAGTCGCAGCACGTTGACGTTACCTGAAAAGGCGCTTTTAGTGAAGCTGTATTATCAGAATGGGGAATGTGCTAGTTCAGCGTTACGATCCTACCGCCATAGGAAGGGGATTCGAACGGGTAAAGGTCCTTCGACAAATGCAGCTGTGCCGAGAACGATTTCGAAGTTGGAAGCCACGGGTTGTTTAGACGATAGACCCCGTAGTGGCCGACCGAGCACAAGGCGTAATGCTGCTGAGACAGTTCAGGAAGAAATGGAGACTGCAGCGGGTTCGTCTATCCACGGGGAAGTCAGCGCTCGTGCAGTCGCACGTCGCACCGGCATTGCATACACTGGCATTGAGTCGTACCCTCCAATGCTATCCGTAAAAAATCCATCGGCATCATGAACTGTTACCTGGAGATTTAGTGAAGCGGAGGGCATTTGTGGTGTGGGCGTTTCAAAAGATGGCGGAACATGACGATTGGTTGAGTAATGCATTGTTGACCGACGAAGCTCATTTCACGCTCCGAGGGTCTGTCAACGCCCAAAACTGCAGAATTTGGGCTACCGAAAATCCTAGAACTGTCGTGGAAACTCCATTGCACGACGATAAAGTCACGGTATGGGTTGGATTTACCACATCTACCATTATCGGGCCTTTTTTCTTCGAGGAAATGCGTGATTCGGGTTTTGTAACTGCTACCGTGACGGGTGAGAGGTACGCCGATATGTTACAGAATCGCATCATCCCCAGCCTGATTGTTAAACACCTACTGGAACGTACGATGTTCATACAGGATGGCGCTCCACCCCATATTGCTAGACGCGTGAAAGATCTCTTGTGCGCGTCGTTTGGTGATGATCGTGTGCTCAGCCGCCACTTTCGTCATGCTTGGCCTCCCAGGTCCCCAGACCTCAGTGCGTGCGATTATTGACTTTGGGGTTACCTGAAGTCGCAAGTGTATCGTGATGGACAGAAATCTCTAGGGATGCTGAAAGACAACATCTGACGCCAATGCCTCACCATAACTCCGGACATGCTTTACAGTGCTGTTCACAACATTATTCCTCGACTACAGCTATTGTTGAGGAATGATGGTGGACATATCGAGCATTTCCTGTAAAGAACATCATCTTTGCTTTGTCTTACTTTGTTACGCTAATTATTCCTATTCTGATTTGTCGGACATATTTTGAACTTTTGTACTTTTTTGGTTCTAATAAAACCCGATGTCATTCCAAGCATGTGTGTCAATTTGTACGTCTCTATCTACATTATTCCGTGATTTATTCAGTTCTCAAATTTATACTGACTTCTTGATCACCCGGTATATTCTCCTTCAGTATTTAAAACAGTCTGCCGATACTGGGGTAACTTTTCTATTCTGCGACTGTAGAAATCACATGGTTCTGAGGCGAAGGAGTCGTCGAGACATGTTCGGAGCGCAGTTTCATCCGCGAAGCTAGGTCCTTGGAGGCTGTTCGACAGAGCGCTGAAAAGGTGAAATTCTAAGGCCACAAGAGCAGATGAATACGGTGGTTACAGAATGACAGCCCACCCCAACTCCTGTACAGTGTTTCCTGTCAGTCTAGCACAATGTCGGGGGGGGGGGGGGGAAGTAACTCACAGTGCGCCACACCGTCGCTGTTCCACCAGATGCATAACATTATCCTTTGTATGGGGAGTTGCTGCCTTGTTTGGGCTCGGTCATTCCTGTCTTTTCCTTGACCCGTCTCCAGTTACGACACAGGATATGAATGTTCGGTGTTGTTGACAAGACAGTTGATGACGAGCAAGCAGAGGTGCACACGTGGCCTCCCCGTGATTTTTGTGATTTTGGCTTAAAACGCGCAGCACCCACACACTCGAGTTCTGAAGCTCCCCCTCTGCGTGCAAATGCCGCACAGTGGCGGCACGGTCCGAGTCCCATTCGGGAGGACGACGGTTCAATCCCGCGTCCGACCATCCTGATTTAGGTTTTCCGTGATTTCCCTAAATCGCTCCAGGCAAATGCCGGGATGGTTCCTTTCAAAGGGCACGGCCGACTTCCTTCCCTAATCCGATGAGACCGATGACCTCGCTGTCTGGTCTCCTTCCCCAAAACAACCAACCAACCAACCGAGTCCGTCACAGCTGCCGCCTCTCGGCTACACTCAACTGGGTCACTGTGGACTGACACGTTTAAACAGTACTCGTCAAATGCTGATAGTCTTCCTGAACGTGGAGGGTCGCTAATATGAGAACGATCCTCCTCAAAACGGGAAAACCATTTTCCTGCCGTACTCTGTCCAATGGCATTATCCCCATAAGCGGCGTACACTCTTTCTGGCTGCCCCCGCTTATGCCATCCCTCCACTGAACTCAAACAGAAGAATATGTCGCAAATGTTGCGCTTTCTCCCCATGGCACTGCATTTTTTAGCGTCCACAGTCCCACTCACTATCTCCAAATGACAAAAAGACAATATATGAATCCAAATATCAACTACAAATAAAAAATTATATTCGGTAAGTGAACCCATAGCAACGCGAATACCAACAAACAAAACAAAAACGCCACGAACTTACGCACCAAGAATGTCATATATAGAAAAAGTGAATTTACGTGCTTCAGATTTGATGTACTCTTTCAGCGCGTGTGCGACATGGTGAAACGGGCAGATGCCATTATTCGTGCAGACTGGCGCATCACAGCTCGACAACGGGCACTACGATATCAGTGAGAATAGTCCAAGTGTGTGCCCAGCGACTGAGACTCTTCGATATTCAGAATTAATCCTCCACAGATGCTCACAAAAAAATCACAACACAAAAAAAGCCTCTTCATCTGAACTATTGGAGCAGTCTGCGGGCTTAGGAGAGGCCTTTCTGTTACAGACCATTACAGATGATGCAACTTTGGTGCATCAGTTGAGCCAGAAACGCATATACAGTGGCTGTAGTGGCACCACCTGCATTCACGGAAGAAGAAAAAAATCAACCCAGCTTCCTCTGCTGACAAAAATCGTGACAATCTTTTGGGATAGTGTTGATGTCACTCACGTGGATGTGTTGCCAAACCGTCAACTATCAAACCCAAAAAACATAGAGTTCGATAATTGTTTTTCAATTTTACTGACAACACTTTCTTTAAACGTTTACTGATTTATAAGTAGAGTTCAAACTATGAAAATATCTAATAGTACTGTCTTAACAACATATTAGGGTTGTGAATAGCTTCATAGCGTTTCTGTTTTGCACGTTCGTATTCCTGTTGCCATCGGTTTATTTATCGATGCTCATTTTTTATTTTTAGTTGACTATTGCTATTTCCGTTTACGTATTGCCATTTGGTGGTAGTGGGCGGAGCTGTGGACGCTAGAAAATGAAGTGCCAAGTGGAGAAATCGGAATACCTGCGACAGGAACGAATGGGCATCTCTGGCTTAAGGCTCTCGCGAGCGACGGGTACAGAGACAACGTGCAGCCAGCTGGCTAGCCGGTTCTTGCCCAGAGCTGCAGGGGCAAGTCCTGGCGGTGGCGCTGTCTGCTAAGCGTGCGTTGGGCTGTCTCAGTGATCGCATGTGTCGCATGTATTCTCTGTGGAAAAGTGAGCGATTCGGTATCGATGACTGACAAGTGTTGCCGCTGCACGTAATGATAACATCCGAACTCCTACCACTGCAATCCTCCCCGGACTCCCTCGAGGGCCCGCGGTGGTGCGCTTCCCCTGCGGCAGCTCGCGCTGTGCGACTCTCTCAGCTGGGGCGCTGCGACTGGGAACCGGGTCACGGCGTCCGACGCCCAGCCGTGACAACTTCTACCAGTTGTCCTCGATGGTGAGTGTTCATCGGAGGTGAGGGTATCATCTGGAGTGCCCCAGGGAAGTGTGGTAGGTCCGCTGTTGTTTTCTATCTACATATATGATGTTTTGGATAGGGAGGATAGCAATGTGCGGCTGTTTGCTGATGATGCTGTGGTCTACGGGAAGGTGTCGTCGTTGAGTGACTGTAGGAGGATACAAGATGACTTGGACAGGATTTGTGATTGGTGTAAAGAATGGCAGCTAACTCTAAATACAGATAAATGTAAATTAATGCAGATGAATAGGAAGAAGAATCCTGTAATGTTTGAATACTCCATTAGTAGTGTAGCGCTTGACACAGTCACATCGATTACGTATTTGGGCGTAACATTGCAGAGCGATATGAAGTGGGACAAGCACGTAATGGCAGTTGTGCGGAAGTCTTCGGTTCATTGGTAGAAATTTGGGAAGATGTGGTTCATCTGTAAAACAGTAATACGACCTTGAGTACTGCTCGAGCGTTTGGGATCCCTATGAGGTCGGATTGAGGGAGGACATAGAAGCAATTCAGAGACGGTTGTTACTGGTAGGTTTCATCATCACGCGAGTGTTACGGAAATGCTTCAGGAACTCGGGTGGGAATCTCTGGAGGAAAGGAGGCGTTCTTTTCGTGAATCGCTACAGAGAAATTTAGAGAACCAGCATTTGAGGCTGACTGCAGTACGATTTTACTGCCGCCAACTTACATTTCGCGGACAGACCACAAAGATAAGAGAGATTAGGGCTCGTACAGAGGCATATAGGCAGTCGTTTTTCCCTCGTTCTGTTTGGGAGTGCAACAGGGAAAGAAGATGCTAGTTGTGGTACGAGGTACCCTCCGCCACGCACCGTATGGTGGATTGCGGAGTATGTACGTAGATGTAGATGTACTACGGACTGGGATGTGGTTCAAGTGCGACCTGTTTAGTACTTCTCAGTGCATGACAGTGGGCTCTGTTTTGCAGAGCTATTTGCTGCTGCCTCTGTCCTATCACGCAGTAGATCCTCGTGCTCCTCCTGCTCCTGTTCTCCCTGCTCATTCTCCGTCCCGGTGTAGCTGAGACAGCCAAATTAGGGGCTATATAGTGACGTAAAAACCCAATCGCAACATCAAATTCGCGATACATCAATTTATTGTTTCCGACAGTTGTATTACGAACACGCATCTGTCCAGTCACTTCCGCAAATTGTTCAAGGACGTAGTATGTAAGTGAGATGAAATTTAAAATTTCCAGCTACCTCCAACTTCATGGTCTTCCTGCCAAATGACGAAACTGTACCAGTATCCACCAACAGGAAGCAAAGGGGAAAAATGCAGTAGGGTTTGGAAACGAGGTGGTTGCAGGATCGAATCGCGCCAAATATTCCACTCCTAGTATGCACCAATAGGATGCAAGGTGAAACTGTCCCACACAAAGGGTATCAAGTCCATCAATCCGATAGAGTGAGGGAATATTTCTAAGACATGCACAGCTGGGCATTTACCGATTAAACACCGCTTTGTTTGCAATTCCGCCCGACCGCAGTGGCACGGGAGAGGACGTGGCCACTTGAGCGACAGCAGAGGCGCTCTCCCAGGAATCTGCCGCCGGCTGCAGCTTTCGTTCAGCGGATCAGCGCCGTCTGCGGCGGTGCGAGACAGCCCAGTGCGCGGGCCCGCGGAGTAACGTGCAGGCGGCACGAGCTCCGTGGCCGGGACACTCTCGACAGTGTGAGTACATGTGGCGAGTTACGTTGACAGCAATCAAGTCCGTACTACTTCGTCAGCTACAAACTGCTTAAACAAACAGTATTCCATACAGTGCATTCACTTTCCTGACAAATTCTTTAAATAAATAAATAAATTGCATTCTAAACACTGCCTTGTATCCAATAAATTGTTTAAATAAACAATATTCCACACATTGCATTGTCCACCAGAAATTATTTAAAAAATATTTCATGCAGTGTATTCGGTTTCCCGGCAAACAGCCAATCAGCTGAGTCTTCTTCCCGCCAATTTCGAGGTGGGGGAGAGGAGAGGAAGGGCTGGTGGTTTCCCAAAGGAGGAGTGGTTCATTAATTGATCGATTTAATTAATTAGTCCATTAATGTGAGATCAGAAGACAGCTTGTGTTGGTGGGGGACTTGGCAGAGGAGTGGGGGGGGGGGAGAAGAAGAGGGAGGGGAGGGGGAGGGAGAGGGGAAGCGGATTTCTTAGCAAGACGGATTATCCCCAGGGAGTCGTAATCCACTTAGCGGAACAATAGGTTAAGAACCTGTCAATCGAAAGAGAACGATAGGTTTGCCTCTGAATATTTACTTGCCCCTGATGTAGGCGACCCGTACTAATAAATGCACTCATGCCAACTTTAAACCACCATTAGCCTGTTGTAAATAGCCAAGGAAAACATATTGCTGATGACGAAAGTCTCAGTTATGTATATCTCTGGGTTTTATTAAACTTATGGAATAACACTACCAATTTATGCACCAACCCAATATTTCAATATTTTCAGTAGTGTATACTACTATTACTACTATTACTAATACTAGTGCTAGTACAAAAAATAGAAAATTTTCTTAATAGTTGTTCACTTTTACTGACAATACACAGATATTGCTGTGGAAAATCGCACCTACTGCTACACATCAGTTCGACTTCATCTTTTGCTTTATGTTTAACTGAAAACATTACAACAATTAAAGGTCATGTAGAAATATTAATTGAAAAGAATAAATATTTGCTTTGAAGTTTTAAAATATGTAGTATGTAAGCACATTAAAATATTTACAAAGGGTGGATATATTCCCTGGCCCACTCCTTGCTGTGTTACTATGATTAATTCAGAAGTCTGTGTGACGCCACTAAAAAACCTCAAGATCCGTTTACGATGCTTTACATCTGAAAGGACTAGTAGTGATTCTCCAACAGAAAGAGGTTCCTACTCAATGGTCTGAAGATGACCACAGTAGTGGTCGAAACCGGTCACCTTGATAAATAAATCCATGACCAAGACTGTTTTTAATAGTAAATAAAGAAAAAAAGTTTTCGAATTCATTTTCTTGTACACCCTATAGCACAGAACTGGCGCCCTCGGACTTCCTCTGCTACGGCCACTTAGGAATTCTCTACAAGTGATGCGCTTTGAACATGGTGAGAGCGTAATTCACATAGTGGAAACATGCGTATCAGCACAAGACGAGAACTTTTACCAACAGAAAATACATACAAGTACATGTCACTCACATAAGCCCGTAGAACATGATGGAGAGACTCTAGAAAAAGTACATCATCACCAACTTCTAACTCTTAAGAATCAAAAAGTCCACAGAAAAAATTGTGGATCATTATTTATTGAATTTAATAGAATTCTTCCTGGTTCAAATAGTTACGTTCTTCAAAATTATTGGAAAACAGCGCATTTGACCCATAAACTCTGACTCATGTTGCGAGTGCCGTATTAAGCAAGTGTGTGGCCCGTAGCTAATTCTGACAAGGGGCCATTTGTTTGTTTGGGTCGTATGGTTTAGGATATAAAATAAAACAAGATTGAATTTCGGTAAATTCAGAAATAATACCAGTTACATCAATATCTCTGAGCAAATCGTATTCAATGTTCATTATACTACGGTCATTAGACGTTCCTGTCCCATCGTATTTCTTAATTCATTTTTAATGCACTTTAACGTTGAAAAAGAACGTTCTCCACTGCAGTTCGTTATCATTAAAGGTACGCAAATGCGTAAGGCTACTTCTAAATGTGGAAAACAAGTTCCTAACGAATTTTCCATTAAAAATCTGTAAATTTGTAGTTCCAAAGCTTCGTTCTTTTTTCTGTCAATGGCAGCAGCGATATCCGCTTTCAGCAGCTGAGCTAACAGTACCAGTTCGTCCCCTAGCGACTCTTCTCAACCATCTGGGTAAGCATTCACGATATGAGGAGCTCTTTTCAAGATCTCTTCTGCCGTAAAAGATTTAAAGTCCCGTAATATTCCAAAAACATTAGTCAGGTGATGGTATTTTTGAATGTGACTAGCTAATGCAGCCAATACATTGTCAACTATCACAACAAACACCTGCGATTCAAAATATTCTCCAGGTTTTTGACTTTCTACAAGTTCATCGAGTGTAGTTGATCCACTAAAATTGTCGTACTTTGTATCTCGCTTGTGTCGTGTTGAAGTTTGTTACTGATATTCTTCACAGCTAGTCAGGGATTTGGTTTTTGCCTCAATTTATGAAAATGTGAACCTCATTGCTTGGTTATATTCGTATAAGGATGCATAAAGTGCATATCCGGCGCTGAGATCTCTATCAGACGACTGCAGTGAAACGCTAGTCGCTTGCAAGCGCTCTAGGATTCTGTTTCATGCGGCGCACATTACTCCCGTTTCCAACTTGCCGATTTTCAAAACCAGTCCGTAAGCCTGATTACGGCACTCTACCTTTTGATGCATATTAGCCGATATGTCACTCAAAACTTGTCTGGTCGCACGAAAAGCAAATGAAAGCGCCTCTGTTGCATCACCTCTGGGGAACCACTTAGTTTCCGATAACCTTTTCAAAATCGGAATTGTAGTACAGTCATTTTTCAGTACTTTCAAAAGAAGGCTCCATCGATAGGTAGAAGCGGAAAAAATGTGTAGATGCTTACAAGGAAATCAAAGAAAATGGATGCTTCTGTACAACATTCTGCAGCAAACTTGGCGGCCAAATTTAGCGAATGTGAAAACGAAGAATATATTCAACCTACTTATTTATATCTTTAATTCGTGCTTCTAAGCCGGTGCACCTGCCACTCATATTACTGGCGCTGTCATAGCTTTCCCGACAAAAATCTTTGATATCAACGTCATTCTCTGTCAAAAGAAGACAATAAGCTTTCGGAGAGTTGTTCAGCAGTATGACCTTCCATATCCGAAAACTTCACAAATCTTTCCACTGACTATCAGAGTCAGTTGATCTACGTGAGGTATATCAGGAGTAGAATGCAGAGACTGAATATTATTTGAATCTCTTAATTCCGCAAATAATATGATCCAGTATGGCTGCTGCAATTAGATGGATAAATTTCTCACACGTTGTCTTTGACAAGTATGACATATGCCCCTTTCCTTTATTTGCATGAATACGTATATGTTGGGCCACAAGCACATTAAATTTGGGTAGTAATTCTAAAAACCCTAAATAATTTCCATTGATGGGTGAAACAACAGTTTCATCGGTATCTCGAAATGCTCGCCCTCGCTCAGCTAAAAAACTTATAGGTGCAACAATTCCTTCTAAGTGTGTTCGTCAGTACTTTTGTTCGCTCTCAGTTTGACCTACAAGATGAGAATCGACAAGTGCATCCTTGTGTTTAGAACTAACAGGGAAATAATCGCTTTTCTATGCGAATTGTTTTCTTCATGTCTCTTCAGCAAAATATTTACATTCTTCCAGTCGTCTAACACGTCTTTCGTAAGCCGCGGCGAGCCGTCAGAATCTGCCACTTTGTAGACAAAAGAAAACAGTGGCACTTTGCTTTCTGAATAGCACAACTAATCCCTCATGTAAGCCTTATTCGTTAGTTTATGTTTATATGTGACAAACGACTTTCTACAGAATCTTAGCCTATTTTCCTTCTCTTATATATTGACTGAAGACAAAAAACTACTGTTCGTATGCTGAACTTGGCTACTTCCTTTCATAATCTAATAATGTGTCAAAGTTGTTTGGCCCTCATCAGCATCTTTAGAGTACATTTCACTTTCACTTTGTGTTCCACTTGTACAATATGCAGTAACATCAGAAGCCTGTAACATTTTTTCGACTCTTCTTTGTCTTGAAGACGAGGTCTCTGGGCCGATAGGACTCGTTATGCTTTTCAATTCAGTCTGGCTCGTAGACGATGTGGTCGAACTGGGAAGACTTGCCGTGTGTTCAGTTGCTGTATCACTCGTGGAAAACGTAACTACATCGGAAGGAGTTGCATATTCTGATGAATCTTCTGTGGTATAGCTATCGTCCTTACAATCAACAACAACTTTTCTATTTTGTACTTCATTTTCTGTATATTCGGCAAACGCATTCTGAATATTAAAAAACTCAGTTTACGTGTTTCAGATCTAACAGCACGTGTCTATCTCTCCTTTTCATCTCTTGCTTTTCGCTTTGCGCTTCCAGAAGCGTGGTCGCGTCCAGTATCTCTCTGTCTGCTGCTCACGGTGGTTAGATCGACCTGTGTAGAAGGGAAAAATTAAATTACAAAATAAAATGCAACACTACTATTTAATCGGATTGCGTAACGCGTAAGTATCATGACTAATACACGTCCACTTTCTATTGAAGCTAGTACCAGAAAACGCTAAGCTAACTTACACCTTCTAGAGCACGTTGGGTGGCACGGGATACATGCGGACGTGCATTGTCCTGTTGGAACAGCAAGTTCCCTTGCCGGTCTAGGAATGGTAGAACGATGGGTTCGATGACGGTTTGGATGTACCGTGCACTATTCAGTGTCCCCTCGACGATCACCAGTGGTGTACGGCCAGTGTAGGAGATCGCTCCCCACACCATGATGCCGGGTGTTGGCCCTGTGTGCCTCGGTCGTATGCAGTCCTGATTGTGGCGCTCACCTGCACGGCGCCAAACACGCATACGACCATCATTGGCACCAAGGCAGAAGCGACTCTCATCGCTGAAGACGACACGTCTCCATTCGTCCCTCCATTCACGCCTGTCGCGACACCACTGGAGGCGGGCTGCACGATGTTGGGGCGTGAGCGGAAGACGGCCTAACGGTGTGCGGGACCGTAGCCCAGCTTCATGGAGACGGTTGCGAATGGTCGTCGCCGATACCCCAGGAGCAACAGTGTCCCTAATTTGCTGGGAAGTGGCGGTGCGGTCCCCTACGGCACTGCGTAGGATCCTACGGTCTTGGCGTGCATCCGTGCGTCGCTGCGGTCCGGTCCCAGGTCGACGGGCACGTGCACCTTCCGCCGACCACTGGCGACAACATCGATGTACTGTGGACACCTCACGCCCCACGTGTTGAGCAATTCGGGGGTACGTCCACCCGGCCTCCCGCATGCCCACTATACGCCCTCGCTCAAAGTCCGTCACCTGCACATACGGTTCACGTCCACGCTGTCGCGGCATGCTACCAGTGTTAAAGACTGCGATGGAGCTCCGTATGCCACGGCAAACTGGCTGACACTGACGGCGGCGGTGCACAAATGCTGCGCAGCTAGCGCCATTCGACGGCCAACACCGCGGTTCCTGGTGTGTCCGCTGTGCCGTGCGTGTGATCATTGCTTGTACAGCCCTCTCGCAGTGTCCGGAGCAAGTATGGTGGGTCTGACACACCGGTGTCAATGTGTTCTTTTTTCCATTTCCAGGAGTGGGACTGTTTTACCACAGAGCTTTTGCGACTGGCACGTGCCGTGTATGCAGAAGCGAGAGTCTGCTCACCAGCCCTGTACGAGAGTGGGCCGCAACCGACAGCCGCCTTCCGAGATTTCACACTGCTACAGCTTCCCGCCTGTCGAGATCTGTTGAATCTCTGGCTATAAAAATTATGCAGGAAGAAGGGGAAAACGAGTTGAGAGTGAGCGCTCAGCTCTTATCTACCCATCAATACAAACTCAGACACATCTTTAAATTATTGGTAATCAGCGCTCTCAACAAAACATCATCCACTTCGCTTCATCTTGTACATTTAATATGGGAAGCACGCTGGTGAAATGTCGGCTCCCACAAACGGCCTGGCTTGAGAACGTGGGCCACACAGTGAAAGTATGCAGTTAAGACGTGAGTCCACTCGTGCGCACTTGTCGCTGGTCACTCGCGCTGCCACACTGCAGCCACTTTAACCACAAACTGCACGTGACCTCGACCTACCGGCTACCCACGACCTACAGTGCGGCCATTCCTGAATCTGAATGGAAAGACGGTCAAACTGAAACGGTTGAATGTAAAATAGCGGGAGGTAGTACAGACATGACTGACTTAAATCATTATTTTCCGGCTATTTCACATGCAATGGAAGTGTATAGGCTTTTCTTTGCGGTTTTATTTGTACTTTTCAGATTCGTTGCAGATATTATAGTCAACTTTCCAAATGAAGATGGAAATAATGTATTGAAATTCGATGCTTCTTTACACCGTCCAACGGTGGTAAGAACAATGGACGCTAAAATGAGGAAGTAAGTGATAATGAAGAGTGTTCTGAAGATTTAAAATCATCAGTAAGAGCTCGAGATGATAGCGAAGGATTATAAGAAACGGTCTGTCACCTTCTGGAAGACTGAAAAGAAGAAAATCTTTCAGGGCCCTTAACAAGATTTTTTAATTATTGTAACAAAACCGATCTGTAAATTAACAGTAAATAGGGTAGAAAGCGAGGTACGCGTGTGAAAATGTTTTCAAAGGTCAACATAATCAATCTACATAAATTTAATATCGTATGCTACAATAAGGTGACGGTACGCGATGTTAACATATTGAGCAATGTGACGTTACAGCCACAATACGAGTGGGCCCAATTTTTAAAAATAATCTGTTACGTGGGTGTACGTATTCGATGAGAGTTCTTTTGTGGTGCGAAAGACAACCCATCTTAACTACAATAAAACACCTTGGTATAGTTCTGAAACAGTCATATCTCTTAACTGACGAGGTGTGGTCTCTCAGTCCGCGTGAAAATTTTCCAACTCGCTCTCCAAGGCCAGTTGTGGTGGAATGCTTCTATACTCCCCCTACCCTCCTTAAATTACCAAGCCTACGATGTTTTGTTGTCGGTTGCGTTACCGCCTTCTGTGTTTACTGTTGACGCGTGCTACTGATGGGTGTTGGAGTCTCCTAGACCGCGCTTCGTGAACTACGTACCTGTTTTCTTCAGTACGGTGCCGTATAGCTCAAAATGTGTTGGCACGAATGTGTCATTTTTAACTTTCCCGAGTTTGATGAAATTATTAATCGGTCTATGGATATAGATCAAGAAATAAACGTAAACGACGACGATTTTACATTAGCCAGTGATCACAGTTCTGCTATCGAACGAGAGTATTATTCAGAGGAAGAACTTCAGGGAAGTTGTGATGTGGATCTGTCTATTTCTTCAATGAAATAGTTAAAGCGTCTATTAAAATCGAATGTGTTCTGAGTGGTGATAAAAATGTAGTTCCCAGCAATGAATGTCATTTTGACAGACTTTCTTTTTGCATCTATCGGGTGGAATTTTTATGCGCAAATTTAAACCCTCGAATTTAGTTTTATTTGGAAATTTATTTGCTACAGAGACTGTATAATTTTTCAGAATGAGAAACTCAGTACTCTAAAAGTCTATTTATTCGTACTACTTGAAAGAACCACACAAATTTATGTGCCTATGTGTGATAAATAGTAACATGCTGCAGGCTTTGTTTAGAGCAATAAAATAAACTATAAGCGTTTAAAAAACAGTTAAATAACTGTAAAAATAAATGTTATAAAGCATAAATTGAAAATTTCAAATGATTTTTGGCTTAAATCTCGGTTTAAACATAGGGGCCCCAGAGACACCACCTCGTGGTGTACGTTACAGAAAAGTCACCTGGCGAGAAGAGATATTTACCGTGTGTGAAGAATTTTTCAACGACACCGTAGCTACTATGCCTATGAGACTTTTCGACAAAAAGAATACGTATAAGAGTATTTCCATTGTAGACATCACGTACGGTCGTCCTCCTATCAAAACGCCAGTAATACTTCATACAGCTACACAACGTGACAGCGGTGTCTGCAGATCGACACACTTGCTGTCGCCTCTGTTTCTACTCTTGAAGTCCGCCCCCGGTAGCTGAGTGGTCAGCCGACACAGTAACTCAGCGTGTTCGGTCAGAGGGTTAGCTGCCCTCTGTAATAAAAAAACTGAGTTAATGGATCAACGACGACCTGGAACGGGTGTCTTGCGACGTCCGCGCCGAGCAGATGTTGTTGTTGTGGTCTTCAGTCCTGAGACTGGTTTGATGCAGCTCTCCATGCTACTCTATTCTGTGCAAGCTTCTTCATCTCCCAGTACCTACTGCAACCTACATCCTTCTCAATCTGCTTAGTGTATTCGTCTCTTGGTCTCCGTCTACGATTTTTACCCTCCACACTGCCCTCCAATACTAAACTGGTGATCCCTTGAGGCCTCTGAATATGTCCTACCAACCGATCCCTTCTTCTTGTCAAGTTGTGCCACAAACTCTGTTTCTCCCCAATTCTATTCAATACCTCCTCATGAGTTATGTGATCTATCCATCTAATCTTCAGCATTCTTCTGTAGCACCACATTTCAAAAGCTTCTATTCTCTTCTTGTCCAAACTATTTATCGTCCATGTTTTACTTCCATACATGGCTACACTCCATAGAAATACTTTCAGAAACGACTTCCTGACACTTAAATCTATATTCGATGTTAACAAATTTCTCTTCTTCAGAAACGCTTTCCTTGCCATTGCCAGTCTACATTTTATATCCTCTCTACTTCGATCATCATCAGTTATTTTGCTCCCCAAATAGTAAAACTCCTTTATTACTTTAAGTGTCTCATTTTATAATCTAATTCCCTCAGCATCACCTGACTTAATTCGACTACATTCCATTATACTCGTTTTGCTTTTGTTGGTGTTCATCTTATATCCTCCTTTCAAGACACTGTCCATTCTGTTCAACTGCTCTTCCAAGTCCTTTGCTGTCTCTGACCGAGCAGATACAACGAACGAAAACGAACAAAATGAAAATTAATAATAAAAAAAAGTGGTCAGCGTGACAGAATGACAATCCTAAGGGCCTGGGTTCGATTCCCGGCTGGGTCGGAGATTTTCTTCGCTCAGGGACTGGGTGTTGTGTTGTCCTAATGATCATCATTTCATCCCTATCGACGCGCAAGTCGCCGAAGTGACGTCAAATGGAAAGACTTGCACCAGGCGAACGGTCTACCCGACGGGAGGCCCTAGCCGCATGGCATTTTTTTCTACTCTTGAAAGAAGCCATGTGCGTACTAGGGGCGAGAGAAGAGCATCGTATTTTAGCAGACGGGTCATTTTGTAGACAAGGAATACTGACGGATGTCCCGACAAGACGTGTTTTCTAAAATCATACAAGATTACAGTAGATTAGTTCTCATACCGTAATAGTTTTCAGATCACAAAATCTTCTCAATGAATGGAGAACATACAACTGAAGAGTCTGTCGTTTCCAGAACGACGATAAAACCAGGTGGGGGAAGATTACGTACTGGTTTAGAGTCGTGACAAGTCTGGTTGTCTCCGGATTTGTCTTCGCATTGACCGCATCCAAGGCTGTCCATTTCGGCGAGGGAGTGTCTGAGATAAGCCCGGGCTTGTTTCCGTTGTCGGCGAAGTTAGAATGATTGACAAAAACACTCTAATAAGCACTCTTTGCTAAAAAAGTTTACTAAATGGTGACAGTTGTGTGCGTAGTTTCGTTCAACGGACATTTAAAAAAGCCGATGCCATGCACACGTAACCGCTCTCTTGTACACGTTTTTTCTTTAGCCATTTCCCGCGAAATACAGTTTTGAGACTGTTCACGTGCTTTACTAGTGTGTAACTGGTGCCAGAGACATCCTTGCTTTGTACATTTCCACGCTGCGACAAGCTTTTACCCGAGACTTCGTCCGCGTGTAAGAGACGCCGGCGCGGGCGGCAGCTCCCGAAGCTTTCCCGTCCTGCCGGCACATTTGATTGTCTGCAGCAGGCGAAGGTCTCCTGTGGCGTGAGACGGGACATGCTTTTATGGCAAAACTGCGATAACTTTGATTCTACCCGGCGTGTCAACTGCAAGCTGTATCACATTTTAAGTTAGACTTGCAAAAATACAACTGAAAATCGCATCCAATTCCGTGCATTGATTTTTGCGTGGTGCCTTGTGCGTGGTGCGCGTACACAAAAATACTAAAAATAATTTTTTTTCGCTTCGATAGCTGCAATAAAAAACATCCTCACATTCAGTTTTCTTAAATATATCCTACGTACAGGCATGTTCATGTTACAATTTTATTGTATGTGTAAATTCACAATGCAGTGGAAGCCACTGATCGTATCATTCACAGAGCACCGGATTATGTGCAGCAAAGCTATGTCCACTATTGAATTTCGATTTTCGCTGCAAATGTCTTGAGCAGCAGGGTGGCGCCACTCCAGATCACCATCCTTTGAAAAATTGTTACAGGTACCGTTAAGGCAACACTTCCTTTGAAGTGCAAAGCTGACAATATTAATACGAAGTACAGAATCAAGAGCTACACCATTCTCCAACGTTACGGAGAAGTGGGACAGGTGCGAGGCACTGTGGCGGCAGGTGACGAAAGCTGGTGCGCGCTGCACTGCGCAGTATCGTTCCAACAAACACAAAAGTTTGACTGCTTAATAGACGTGAGTGAAGGGGAAGTGCTGAGGTACATGTTTGAAACGCTTTAGGGGAGATATAAAATTACGTCCGCAACGAGTGTCGGTTCCCGGATGGGAAAGGTCTAAGGCATCCATTACTTAGATCGACACGAATCCCCAGGAAAGCTAAACTCATAATTGCGCCGGTATAAATCGCATAATTCGACGCCACGAAGACAAGTAATAATCTCAGTCGCTGAAAAACGGTACGTGCCTTCAAAGCACCTACATCTCCAGCAACTGTGCTCATGACGAAAATACAGAAATTAACCGTCCATAGTTCCGTACACGATCTGTGTTGATAAGTTTTTGTGTGTTTTATTCAATAATCATTTAACTGTTTTTTTTTCAACGCAAAACGACTCATTTAACCTAAAGTGTTCCAACCAGGGATCTTTTCCTACACTGTAAAGCAAGAAAGCGAGAATCCATTGGAGTGAGTGTTTTCTTTCAAAGTAAATTTAAATTATCACTCAAGAGCAGCAATTAAAGTAAATGTGGAGAATTGTAGATTGCATTGTAAGTACGTAAAGTAAATAAAAATTCTACCTAGTGTGTGAACTCGGTTATAGGGACCTTCTGTCCAAGAAATTACGTAAAGGAACTATTTCAATAAAACTGAGAAAAACCAAGTATAACACTTTTTACAATCATTTCGGTCCTTACAAAACTATCGTAAAATATTGCTTGTGTATGATACATGTTTTCAGAGGCAGTGTTGCTGACCTTACCTTCAGAAGCGTAAGTAGGTATTATTGTCGTTTCGGCGTTGTTTTCATGGACCAAAACTTTCTAAGTGTGTGCGTGTGATCTTTTCTGAAAGCAGTCATTATTCTACTATCAACGTGCATTACCCTACGCCTTCAGAGATAGAAATTATTAAAAGAGAAAAAGTTTTAATAAGAACCAAAATACAGTAAATACCAAATTTGGTGAATTTGTTGAATAACGTCAATCGATTCGTCATTTTGGCTGGCGACAGTGTTTTTCAGTATTATTATCAATCGCAAGAAGTAGTTTGACGGAACAGAAAGCCGCGCGGGATTAGCCGAGCGGTCTGGGGCGCTGCAGTCATGGACTGTGCGGCTGGTCCCGGCGGAGGTTCGAGTCCTCCCTCGAGCATGGGTGTGTGTGTGTTTGTCCTTAGGATAATTTAGCTTAAGTAGTGTGTAAGTTTAGGGACTGATGACCTTAGCAGTTAAGTCCCATAATATTTCACACACATTTGAACGGAATAGATAAGATGCAACCAAGACTACACGATAATTTCATATTTGACCGAGCTTTATCCATTACGCGGTATCTGAGGTCACAAGCGGTTGTGAAGGAGGTAGTTGTGTTTAAGTGCTTCAACTACCAAAGCTAGAATAACATCTGAAATACACGACTGGCCATTAAAATTGATACACCACGAAGATAACGTGCTGCAGACGCGAAATTTTACCGACAGGAGGAAGATGCTGTGATATGCAAATGATTAGCTTTTCAGAGCATTCACACAAGGTTGGCGCCGGTGGCGACACCTACAACGTGCTGACATGATGAAAGTTTCCAACCGATTTCTCATATACAAACAGCAGTTGACCGGCGTTGCCTGGTGAAACGTTGTTGTGATGCCTCGTGTAAGGAGGAGAAATGCGTACCATCACGTTTCCGACTTTGATAAAGGTCGGATCGTAGCCTATCGCGATTGCGGTTTATCGTATCGCGACATTGCTGCTCGCGTTGGTCGAGATCCAATGACTGTTAGCAGAATATGGAATCGGTGGGTTCAGGAGGGTAATACGGAACGCCGTGCTGGATCCCAACGGCCTCGTATCGCTAGCAGTCGAGATAAAGGCATCTTATCCGCATGATTGTAACGGATTGTGCAGCCACGTCTCGATCCCTGACTCAACAGATGGCGACGTTTGCAAGACATCAACCAGCCGACGACCTTTGCAGCAGCATGTACTATCAGCTCGGAGACCGTGGCTGCGGTTACCCTTGACGCTGCATCACAGACAGGAGCGCCTGCGATCGTGTACTCAACGACGAACCTGGGTCCACGAATGGAAAAACGTCATTTTTTTCGGATGAATCCAGGTTCTGTTTACAGCATCATGACGGTCGCATCCGTGTTTGGCGACATCGCGGCGAACCCACATTAGAAGCGTGTATTTGTCATCACCATACTGGCGTATCACCCGGCCTGATGGTATGGGGTGCCATTGGTTACACGTCTCGGTCACCTCTTGTTCCCATTGACGGCACTTTGAACAGTCTACGTTACATTTCAAATGTGCTACGACCCGTGGCTCTATCCTTCATTCGATCCCTGCGAAACCCTACATTTCAGTAGGATAATGCACGAGCGCATGTTGCAGGTTCTGTACCGGCCTTTCTGGATACAGAAAATGTTCGACTGCTGCCCTGGTCAGCACATTCTCCAGATCTCTCACCAATTGAAACGTCTGGTCAATGGTGGCTGAGCAACTGGCTCGTCACAATAAGCCAGTCGCTACTATTGATGAATTGTGGTATCGTGTTGAAGCTGCATGGGCAGCTGTACCAGTACACGCCATCCAAGCTCTGTTTGACTCAATGCCCAGGCGTATCAAGGCCGTTATTACGGCCGGAGGTGGTTGTTCTGGGTACTGATTTCTCAAGATCTATACACCCAAATTGCGTGAAAATGTAATCACATGTCAGTTCTAGTATAATATATTTATCCAATGAATACCCGTTTACCATCTGCATTTCTTCTCGGTGTAGCAATTTTAATGGCCAGTAGTGTACTAAACGTAATTGCAAGAGTACAAACCGTAGGTGTTGTAAGCGGCCTTTAGAAGGTGACAGAACAGCACTTACATCGCCATACTACTGTTATAACCTTGTCATACCCTTATATACTAATTAAGACCTTAAAAGTACTTGCTACTACGATCAATGGCGGTCAACCGTTCTACAGGTAACTGTTGTGTTAGGATGTCCACGGCGTATACCCTCTGGTGTCTTACCGAGAAACACAGTACACAAAAGCCTGCTGGAACCAAGTCACAACCGGTGCCTGATAAGCTCACGACTAATACTTTGCGCTCTTCTTCTTCCAGTAAATGGTACACATACTTCCACATTTGTTCCAGCGAAATTCTCCGATACTGAGGCTTTGTTAATCTGTAGAAGGACTCCAAAAGCTCTGGACTGAGTGAGTAATTTAAATACGTTACACGTTGAACGGTAACACCCTCAGAGATCCTGCGACAGTGCCATAGCAGTTGAGCCAGTAAGTGCAAGTCCATATCTGGCCCCCCGGACACATCACAACCTTCCCTTGTACGCACGTGAGCCTGCCTGTCCTCTAAGACTAGCATTACTTCCTGTGTCCTTGCCTCCACCCACTTCCTGAATATTCCCCATCTCATTGGATACAAGTGAATGCTGTAGCAGTGACAGGTAGTCGGGTCGCTGCGTGCTCCCTGACTCCACCTGTTTCCACACACACCCTAGCCATGCGGAAGAGCAGTGACAGGTTCTCCTGGGACACTTTGGCTACTTGCTGAATCTCTACAGGAAACTGCTTTTATGCCCACCGCAGTCCCATCGTGAATTCCCTCAGTGTAGCTATGACTGAGTTGTCCATCTACTGCACGAAACATTGCCTCCTGCAATGTCGCCTCTTCATTCCTAGATCTAAACGTTGCTCCGCTAGCCCACGCAACAACGTCACTATATTCAATTTGTTGTCCAACACACTCAGTTGCTTCTATATTTTTTCCAAATCGCTATACGGTACCTCCCTCGTTTCGTTAGCACACCAGGTTAGCTCTGCTGCTAATTCCCCTACTATTCTCGTGTTGTTCAACATCCCTTGTTCTAAGTTCGATAGCAATGTTGTGTGCCACTCCAGGCTATCTTTCATGGAACCTGCCATATGCTGAACCTGAACAATTATGCTATTTGACTTCCGCACTTCCTTTTCGTCTGCTGTTCTGAACTAGGTTGTTCCCAAGGCTGGCCATAGCCATCCAGTAATAATCATTCCACTTTCCTTGCTCCTCTCCTAATCAAAATCTCCTCACTTATTCCTTTTGGACATTGTCTTCGAGGGTATAAGCGACATTCTTCACGCAGACAGTTCTCACGAATACTGCCAGTTGCACCATAACCCCGTTATTTTACGTGAACCAGCAATGTTGGCGATGTAAACATATAAACAAAGTAAAATCTGTAGGGCAGATTTTTACTTTTATCAGGAAGTGAATCAGTCATTTTAACCAGAGGTGTAGCACTTCTTCCAAATGCTTTCTTGTACACTTCGTTCCTTTGTGGATCGGTTCCTTGGTATATCTGAAAATCCACCAGATGACCCAGGTTTGTGTTTAAACACCGTGCTTTGCACCCAAATCTAATGAATTTACCTTTCAGAAATTGTTTGCATCCATGCTTACCAAAGTACTTTATTATACTCTCATCATAATCCACAAGCTGAAAATGGAGAGAAAACGCTTTTCTTAACACGTCTGTTAATGGAAGAAGTTCCCACATTTTATCGTTTGCATTGATTTGTGTGTTATCACGTGAGTGAATCGACCTCGTAACTGTTTCAAATCTGTCTCTTCTCATCATGTTGTGCACCATTTCGTTTCTCATGCCCAACCCTGCATTCCAATAACATCTTCTGCTAGGTAGAGGATTATAGTCTGAGAGAATTAGAATTCCTAAAAAATCTTTTATCTCTTCACGTGTTATCTAGACAGTTCTTGAACAATGCGTGTTTTTAGTTTCAGTACTGTGAAATTTCATCATTTCAACATTCTAAAAGAGTTCAAAGCACTGAATTGGAGACACGTTTCTGCATTTACTGTGTTCTCTCTCAGGAAATAAAGCGTCATCACTTTGCAAATCCTCCCTTCTCCAATCTCTTATTACAGTTTGAGATCTGTAGCTTTTCTGTTTCATCTGAAACGACATTCTCTGGTTTACCACCTAACCAGTTTTTGTTGGTCAATACCGCTTCTGCTCCAGCATGAGGTTTCCTTCGTCCATGATTACCATCTATCTGCTCACCATCATCTTCTTCACCAGAATATTCATCCGACTCTACATTAGCTTCAGGAGGCTCTGTAAATATATCCGGTGCATCTTCTTCCTCAGCCTCAGGTATAGCTATATTTCATGCACAAGCAGGCCTCTGAGAAAGAAGGAAACATTATATTGACTGTTCTGCCTAGCGCAACACATGTGGAACACGCAATTAGAAACTGGATTTGCAACCGTAATAATGAACTGCATTTTATGGTTAACCTATAACATAAATTCCAGCGCTTTAATATTATAACTAAGCAAAAGTTTTAACAATTGTGTGATGTATGGCTTCAGAAAATAGTACTTACTTCTTATTCCAAGACATAATCTTACTCAGAAAAAGTCTTCAGTAAATGAACAATCAGAAACTATCCTCTTCCTGCTTTCTACTGGCAGAAAGTCGCTTAAATATCAACAATAGAGCTTCCTTAAAGACGTACAACAACAGGCATTTCAGATGCATTCACCGTTGCCAACAAGAGAATAAATGGTAGAATGTTACATGACGCGTATGTCACGCTAGGCATAAATGGGTTAATCTACTTAAAATAGGCAAAAGTAGAGCACTGAAAAGACGTGAAGTTTTGTGAGCTATGCTACGTAATATTTTCGGTTGAACAAAAGAACTGACAACTAAAAAGTACTTGAAGTTCATCTTTTCCTCCACTTTCCAGTGAATAAACATTTTATGATCACTAACAAGTTACTGATAATAATAATAATAATAATAATAATAGACACGTATCTGGACAAAAGAAACAGTCTTTCTGTTTCTATACTGTTTGTTCTTATTCTGTTTCATTAATAAACTCTCTGTTACTAGATCAAAGTGAAAGTTTCTCACGTTGATGAAAGTGGACAGATGGTTTTATTCACAGACTGCAACGAATTGTACGTTATTAATGAAATCTATCGAGTAAACTAATTATGCGATCAACATAAAAAATAAATGTGTTTTTTACTTTAAAAACAGACACTCATACACTGTCAAGCTGAGAATTTTTCAACCTGCCCATTTAGTTTGTAATAGCATATTTTTTGTCTATGAGAAATGGAGAAGAATGGCAAGTTGAAGAGCTACAAGGGCGAAGAGGAGGAAGGAAAAGAACAATGAAGAGAATGAGTAGGCCAACAAAGAGGAAAGAGGTAGGAGGGGGAATGAAAGATAAGACGAAAAACCAGGAGAATTCTAAAGATACAGGGAGAGGGAATAGAGATGTGGATGATGACATAAAGGTGTAAATGGTATAGGATCAGAATAGAAGAAAAAGATGAATAAAAAAGACAAGGAAAGAAGTGGGAGAAGAAAATAGAATGAAATGGTTAACAAACAGTAGAGAAATATAACGACGAGAGTGGAGGTAAGGAGGAGGAGAAGTAGACAGAGGAAAAAACTGGCAGAGGGAAGAAAGGGAAAAGCAAAAAAGGATGAGAAGACGACACGAAGAAGGAAGTATTATGTGAAAGCAGACTGAAAGAAAAAGATATAAAAAGAGGCAAATAAATATTGAAAATAAAGATTGAAAATAAAGATTGAAAAGAAGAGGAGGAAGAAGAAACAAAGGATTGAAAGAAGAAGACAAGATACAAGAAGAAGTGAAAGAAGGTGAATGATCAATATGAAAAGAAGGTTAGGGGAATAGGGAAGAGGTGGGTGGGCAGCTGGAGGAAGATTTGGATGAACTGTTCAAGGAAACATGAAAGAGGAGTGGAAATTGGAGAAGGATAAGGATAAATTGAGGGAGGAGGAAGAGACGTGAAGATGAGAAAAGTGAGATGGAAGTGGAGCAGAAGTAGGAGCTGAAGAAGTGAAGGGGAATGAGACAGTGAAAGATGAACAGGGAAAGTTGGATGAAGTGGTGCAGGAAGAATGAAAGAGAACTGGAAATATAAGTAGGATAATATGGTGCCAGAGAAAGAGTAATGTGGATGAGGGAAAGGGGATGGAAATGGAGTAGGAGCTCAGAAACTGTGGATAAAGTGATGGGGAGTAAAGTAGTGAATGATGACCAGGAGCAGGAAATGTTGGATGAAGTGGTGGAGCAAGAATGAAGGAGAAGTGGAAATGATGCAGTGATGAGGTTAAAGTGAGAGAGGAGGTAGAGAAGTGCATATGAGGAAAATAACTATAGTAGAAGGAACAGCTGAAGAAGCAGAAGCAAAGGAGTGGGAAAAGCAGGTAGATGGAAGGAGAAGAAGAGGAAGAGGGGTGAGTGGAGGAGGAGGTGGAGGAGGTGGAGGAGGAGGAGGCTACAGATGTGGATGAAGTGGAAAGAGACAAGGTCGTAGAGAATTAGCAGAAACAAGAAAATAGTAAGAAACTGGAGGGCAGATGAGTGTCTCTGCCTGTGACTCACCTCGCCCTGAACCTCGTCGAGTGGCAACACAATCTGCCCACCTGGCTTGACCAGAGCTTCCAGCAGGCGCTGCCGTGTCTTGGTGGCTCCGTCCTCTGTGGCTGCCGACCTAATGGCGATGCACTGCATGGCCCAGTTCTCCAGTATTTTCACGAACTTGAACAGGCCACGTCCTTTGGAGGTTAGCTTCAACAGGATCTTGTTCTGCATCCATGGTCGCACTATCATCTTCTGTAAAAACCATGTGGCACTCGTCACTGCTAGTCTCCAACTCGGCGGGGAAAGGGGAGGGGGGGGGGACTCAACACTGGTCTCTGTTAATCAAATCAGCTCACACAAATTGCGAATCAAATTACGAACTCTGGTGAAACTCCCTATGTAAAATCAACAACGTAAGGTCCAAGATTTAATTCATGCCAAAAATTAAAACACTGATTAAATGTATAAACTATTACATATCTGTTCCTGGCTGCTCCTACCTGTTAGTGGTGGTCGCTATTGTAAACGCTAATGTCGGTAATTCAGCTTCCGGGAAATGGATACTATTGTCCAGCCTGAAGACGACGGATCAGCCTTTCCTTTATCGAGCTAACAGACACCTGTCTGGCCCGACCCTCCTGTTTGCAAAGGTAAGTGACTTCCAAAGGAACGCCAGTTTTTCCCAATACGCTTATGGAAAAGAAACTTCTCAGGGGACTGACAGAAAGAAGCACCTTTGAGTAAGCACTATATGCGTTACCAGGACAGAGGCAAATGAAGTACGTAAACTGATGACGCAAAACGTTTATGACCACCTGCTCACTAGCTTGTTTGTCCGCCTTTGGAACGAAATACTTCATTTATTCTGCGTATCACGGATCCAAGAACTTGGCAGGTTTTTGGAGGTATGTGACATTAGATGTCTGCGCACAGATCATATAACTCGCGAAAATAACGGGCCGCTGGTAGCATAAGCAGTGATGGCGCCCGGTAGTGAGTTCCATAGGATTTGCATCAGGTGAGCTCGGCCGGCGAGACATCAGTGTGAGTTCATTAAAATGCTGTTCAAACCACCGTAGCACGGTTCCGGCTCAAAGAAATGGATAATTATACTGCTGAAAGACGACATCATCTTCGTCCAACACTTCAAGTATGAAGGGATGCAGGTGGTTCGCAACTGTCAGCGTATCTTCGATTACTACCACAGGTTGGATGCAAGAACAGGAGAATATCTCCCACAGCAAAATACTGCTCCCACCAGCCTGTGTCCGTGGCGCGCTGCACGTGTCGAGTCGCCATTCACCTCGACGATGGCGTTTTTGGAGACGACTATCGACCTAGGATAGCAAGAATGTAATTCATCCGAAGCGCCGACACGTTTCCATTGATCGACAGTCGAATCTTGATCGTCCCGTGCCCAAAGAAAACGTTACTGGCGATGTCGTTGGGTCAACATGTGAACACACAGGGGAGAGAGTGCGGCGGAGCTCCGTGTTCGACAGTGTGCGATGAGCGGTGTGCTCCGAAGCAAAAGCATTGCGATCTTTCGGCAGAGTTGCCACAGATCACCATCTGTCCCACTTTACAGAGCAGACAATTCTCCGAACCCCACTTTCTGTACAGAGTCGTGTACGTCGAACCATTTAGCACCTAGTGGTAGTTTCACTGCCCATCCACCTCTTTGCATAGGTGCTCACGACTGTAGCTCGTGAACATTCGACCAACTTTGCCGTTTTCGACATACTCGTTTACAGGCTCTCCGTAATAACACTCTGCCCTTTACCAAGGTCGCCTATCCCAATGGATTTCCCCATTTGCAGCCCATGTCTCCGCTAGGGTGACCCCTGTCGATGTGTGCTCCGCTTACGTGCCTTTCTTACCGCGTCACGTGCCCGCAGCGCCAGCAGGTGGCATTTAACGTCACAATGTTTTGGTTTACCAGTGTTTCCTCTGCTGTGGAAGCTGCTTAATCGACAGGCCGACATCTTAAAATAATTTTGTGGAGCATTGTTAGTTGCTCACAAAGTAGGCGAGTCTCCTGCAAAGGTAGGACGAAAGTCGTGAGCCTAATGAGGCAGAACTGTGGTTTAAAAATTGCAGGGCGTATGAAGTCGGGAGTGATCCATAATCATCAGCGTAGTTGTTTTCCGCTTTTTATAAGAAACAGAGCGACGTAATGGGCTAACATTTGCTAGGTGGACAGAGTTTTCATATGAGAACGTGTAGGAAACAGCTACCTGGAGGTAGCGTCGGTAACAGCAAGGCACGCTTGGTGAGGTCTTCAGAAAACAGTAAACTTAGTTTTTTCTAGTGAAAACTCGTGTCTTTTTTGAGTGCGCACTTCTCTATTTACACTACTGGCCATAAAAATTGCTACATCAAGAAGAAGAGCAGATGATAAACGGGAATTCATTGGACAAGAATATTATACTAGAACTGACATGCGATTATATTTTCACGCAATTTGGGTGCATAGATCCTGAGAAATCAGTACCCAGAACAACCACCTCTGGCCGTAATAACGGCCTTGATACGCCTGGGCATTGAATCAAACAGAGCTTGGATGGCGTGTACAGGTACACCTGCCCACGCAGCTTCAACACGATACCACAGTTCATCAAGAGTAGTGACTGGCTTATTGTGACGAGCCAGTTGCTCGGCCACCATTGACAAGACGTTTTCAATTGGTGAGAGATCTGGAGAATGTGCTGGCCAGGGAAGCAGACGAACATTTTCTGTAACCACAAAGGCCCGTACAGGAGCTGCAACATGCGGTCGTCCACTATCCTGCTGAAATGTAGGGTTTCGCAGGGATCGAATGAAGGATAGAGCCACGGGTCCTAGCACATTTGAAATGTAACGTAGACTGTTCAAAGTGCCGTCAATGCGAATAAGAGGTGACCGAGACGTGTAACCAATGGCACCTCACACGATCACGCCGGGTGATACGCCAGTATGGCGATGATGAATACACGCTTCCAATGTGCGTTCACCGCGATGTCGCCAAACACGGATGCGGCCATGATGATGCTCTAAACAGAACCTGGATTCATCCAAAAAATGACGGTTTGCCATTCGTGGACCCAGGTTTGTCGTTGAGTACACCATCGCAGGTGCTCCGGTCTGTGATACAGCGTCAAGGGTAACCGCAGGCATGGTCTCCGAGCTGATAGTCCATCCTGCTGCAAACGTCGTCGAACTATTCGTCCAGAAGGTTGTTGTCTTGCAATGTCCCCATCTGTTGACTCAGGGATCGAGACGTGGCTGCACGATCCGTTACAGCCATGCGGATAAGATGCCTGTCATCTCGACTGCTAGTGATACGAGGCCGCTGGGACCCAGCACGGCGTTCCGTATTACCCTCCTGAAGCCATCGATTCCATATTCTGCTAACAGTCATCTCGACCAACGCGAGCAGCAATGTCACGATACGATAAACCGCAATCGCGATAGGCTAGAATCCGACGTTTATCAAAGTCGGAAACGTGGAACGCATTTCTCCTCCTTACACGAGGCATCATAACAACGTTTCACCAGGCAACGCCGGTGAACTGCTATTTGTGTATGAGAAATCGGTTGGAAACTTTCGTCATGTCAGCACGTTGTAGGTGTCGCCACCGTCGCCAAACTTGTGTGAATGCTCTGAAGAGCTAATCATTTCCATATCACAGCATCTTCTTCCTGTCGGTTAAATTTCGCGTCTGTAGCACGTCATCTTCGTGGTGTAGCAATTTTAATGGCCGGTAGTGTAACTATATATTTTCATTGTAAGGAAAAAGAACCGTTCCCCCCCCCCCCCCCCCCGCAATACAATGACCGAAAATGGCTTGGAATACAACGGTAAGACGAGTAGTAGTATGTAAACAAATGCCATGCAACATACATGTCAGACATGTATCACGTGGTCTAAATACTTCACCAATGAAAAGACACCTACTATTTGCTGAGTGACTATAGATGGCTAACTTAATGGCGGACACCGCACAACATGTGCATTTCTCTATCACAATCCAATAAAGAGAACAAATTCCGGCATACAGTTGGATAAACGTGCAAAATTCGGCAGTTATACACAAACACTGCTATTACAAATGTACACTGGGTTGACAGAAGTCACGGGATAGTGATGTGCAGGTGTACAGACGGCGGCAGTGTCGCGCACACGACGAATGAAAGGGTCGTTTGTGGTCAGGCGAGTCGCCTCAGAGGACTAACAGCCTCTGGTAGGCTCGTGGGCGTACCGGTTGGACGGTAGACGACTGGAAAACCGTGGCGTCCCGATTTCAGCTGGTACGAGCGTGGCGCAGACTCCATCAAGCCGTGGACGCAAGTTGTGAACAAGGCACTGTGCGAGCTGCTGGCGGCTTCGTAACGGTGTGGGCTGTGCTTCCACGGAATGGTGTTACCTGGTCCAGCCGAGCCGATCATTATCTCGAAATGGTTACGTTCTGTTACCTGGAGCTCATTTGCTGCCAATCGTGAACTTCGTGTTCCCATACGACGATGGAATTTCTATGGGTGACGTTGCGACATACCACCGGGCCACCATTGTTTTAAATTGTTTTGAAAAACATTTTGGACAGTTCGAGGGAATGATATGGTGAGTCAGATCGCCCGCCATGAATCACACCGGACATTTATGGGACATAGCCGAGAGGTCAGTTGGTGAATAATATCCCGCACAGGCAGTTGTGGACGGCTGTAGAGGCAGCACGGCTCAGTTCTTCTGGGGGGGACTTCCCATGGCTTGTCGAGTCGACGCCATGTCGAGTGGCCGCACTACTGCGGACAAAAGGTCGGACGCCATATTAGGAGGTACTCCTAGAATTTTGTCACCTCAGTGTACTGTGTTTGCGTAAACCAGGTGTTTACAAAATTCGGTGTGAATGTGGCAAATCATATATAGGGCAAACGACACGAACTGTGCAGGAACGCATTGTGGAACACCGACGGCATACTCGCCTTCTCCAACCCACCAAGTCCGCAATCGCCGAACATTGTATTTCCACAGACCATTCCGTGAATTACGACACAAAAATTTTGGCCCATACATCAAACTTTTTTGGAGCTCGATTATCAATGAATCTGTGGAAATAAGATTGTCTGACAACGAGACTCTCATCAACCGAGATTGCGGTTATCAGCTGAACTCTGGTTGGAATCCTGTTATAGAGAAACTTCGTAGTCGACGCAGTTATCTGCATAAAGATGGAAATCGACCTGACACCGATACGCCAGGCTTTCGCAGTGGAGGGCGCGAGGCGCAGCGCACGGAGCCGTTACGAACGCGCAAGCTGAGCTGCGCATGCGCAATGTCACCTCAGAAGGCTTTAAATAGCGGAGCTCAGCGCGTACTCGCCAGTACTACTACAGTGGCATTCACCTGAAGATGGCCAGAAGACTCTGCGTCGAAATATCGTGGCAGAACGTTACTGATATCCGGCAGTTCTCCCGTGTTTTTATGGAACAATCAGTACGCCTGGAAAGCTTTAAACATCACTGCATTAGTTCTCAAGAATGGGTCGCACTAGTATTCTCTTCACGGTCTCTTCAATGTATGAAGTATGTTTTCTCAGAATTCTGCCAATAAACCAAAGCCTACCATTCGCCTTCGCCACAGCCGACCTTACGAGAGCTTTGAACATCATATTGCTTTGCAAAGGTATGCCCAGATATTTAGTGGACGTGATCTTGTCTAGCAACGCACAATAATACTGCATTAGAAGACTACTGGATTGTTTTACCTATTCATCCACATTAACTAAGATTTATCCTCCTACAGTTGCATAAAAGACAATGCTTTCCTGTACAGTACAGAATCATCGGAAAACAGTATGTAACCAAGAGATTGTACGTCAGATGCCTTTAAACACAAGATGTAAAAAAATGTATGGCACAAATTGCAGGATACATTTAAAACTTCACATTCCTCACACGAAGAGGAAGAAATTATGTTATATGAACATGGGCTTTGTTTCCATGTTACAACTCATTTTCTCCAAGTCATTAATCGTGCGGAACATCACGAACAGAACCGACTAGCAGAGCATGTGCAGCTCTTTCTCACAAGATATGTTCAACGCACCGTCAGTGGCCACTGATACATCCATCAACCCGCCGCCATAGACAAATTCGGATCGCTGATGTAGCCCTGCAGTACTGTGTACGGTTTTGCAGCCTTCCATGGTACGGTCACGGGCACGGGGCCATCTTGTGCAAGACTTTCCAAATGTCCCCACAAATAAAAGTCCAGTGCGTTCGGGTCCGGAGAGCGTGGAGACCAGGCGACCGGTCTATCTCTGGCTGTCCATCTGTCACCGAATCTGTTATCTAGACATTAGCAATAAAATGTGCAAGTGCTCTTTCGTGCATGAAGTACATGTGTTGTCGCACAGCTAAAGGCGCATCTGCTTACAGATCACGTAGAATATTCTCTAGAAAATTAAGATAAATTTGTCCGTTGAGTCTCGGTGGAAGAAAGCGAGGGCGTACCAAACAGTAACCAACAATATATACCAAGATGGTATGGCCGGTTGATGCATGGTATCATGTCCGAAAGGACAGATACCACCGTTGATCATGCAGTCCGTTAGAATGAAATTACAATTAAATGAACACCCTTAGCTGCTTACAGGCGTTGACATACGTCAACGGGGACAGATGAAAATGTGTGCTCCGACCGGGACTCGAACGCGGGATCTCCTGCTTATATGGCAGACGCTCTATCCATCTGAGCCACCGAGGACACAGAGGATAGCGCGACTGCAGGGATTTATCTCTGGCACGGCCACTTGACCATCTTCTTCTTCTGTGCGAATGTACAGACAGTGCCCGAACTCTTACGGGAATCGGCAACGCGCCGCGAGTAATGAGTATAATGGGCGGGGGCACTACGAATGTAGTGCGGGACAATACGTTGAGAATGTGGGTTTCGCGGGAGGCGTGCCAGAGATAAATCCCTGCAGTCGCGCTATCCTCTGTGTCCTCGGTCGCTCAGGTGGATAGAGAGTCTGCCATGTAAACAGGAGCTCCCGGGTTCGAGTCCCGGTCGGAGCACACATTTTCATCTGTCCCCGTTGACGTGTGTCAACGCCTGTAAGCAGCTAAGGGTGTTCATTTCATTGTAAAGTAACCAACAATGCCTGCCAAAACATTGACGGCCTACCTCAACAGTTTCGTGAGGATTGACGTCTGCCCATACATGCCTATTGTTCAAATTTTCAATCTGATCTCATTGGAACGACGACTCATCTGTGAACAGCACCGCTGAACTGAAGTTAGGGTTGACACTTTATTGGACAAACCATAAGCAGAAGAGAACCCGTGCAGGAAAATCAGTTGCTGATAGTGCCTGCAAACACTGTAAATGTTACGGATACAGCTGGTCCTCGTGTAACACTCGCCAGACGACATTCAGTGATCCAGCTATAGGTCTGGTACTGACACTACGGTCGTCGTCAACCGCACAAAGAATTTGCAGTGTTCTGGTCCTTCTAGAACTTCCCCGGTGGCAAGTGTCAGATTTAAATGCCCCAGTGTTCCCTAAGACGACGATCAATGCGTTCAAACGTTCTGCTGATGGGGAACCTCCGTCCTGGAAATCTCTCACGGCACAAACGTTGAGAGCGAGCGCCGCTGCTGCCACCCAATCCGTGCATCAGACGGGCATCTGCACTTACGTACACTGCCAGTGAACGAGCCAAGTCTGTGATAAACTCTACGTAGAAACCTGTGAGATTTCTACGGTCATACTGATCGCTGTAGCAGTTGATGTTACCCGTAAAACGTCACACGGCAACAGGGACATGTAAGACAAAACACTAGCGGTGCACGACGTAACGAGACATCACTAAGAGCGTGTGTTCCCCATGACTATGACGTTCTGTTCTTGCGTGTTTCCCGAGATAATGAGCTGGAGAAAGTGAATTGTAACATGGAAACAAAGCGTTTCCATACCAGTACTCACATAACATGATTTCTCTGTCTGTGTACAAGGGATGTGTCCTGCAGTTTGTGCGACACGTTTTTCTCACACCCTGTCGACAGGGAGGTGCATGACATCCAGAGAAAGGTGTTCCAGTGACCAGGGCCACACGGTCCACCCCAGTAACTGTGCAGGTGTCTGGACCTACGGTCCAGGGCGGCCAACTGTCCACGGCAGCTGGCCCCAGCCCACTTCGTATCGCTCCGCACTTCGTGGCCTCTGGCCGGGCCGTCCCACCACTACACCCCACTGGCAGTTCGGAGCCCCACTCACAACAGTTTCTTCGAGCATGCGCTCTAGCTCTCCCACGTTGCTCACAGTCAAAGATTACAAATCCTGTCGAAAAACGAGATCGATAGGAGCCTGGGCGGCTCACCTTCCCCCACTTACAGCTAGAAAATCTCCCTCGCTGCTTTCGACATGGACATTTGGCTCCTTACTTGGCTTGCATTTATCGCGAATCTCTTGCCCAACGTAAAGTCCCGATCGACTGGAAAAAAGCGCAGCTGACGCCTGTATATAAGAAGGGTAGAAGGACGGATCCTCAAAATTACAGACCAATGTCCTTAACATCGGTTTGTTGCAGGATTCTCGAACATATTCTCAGTTCGAATATAATGAATTTCCTTGACACTGAGAAGTTGCTGTCCATACATCAGCACGGCTTTAGAAAGCATCGCTCCTGCGAAACGCAACTCGTCCTTTTTTCACATGATATCTTGCGAACCGTGGATAAAGGGTATCAGACGGATGCCATATTCCTTGACTTGCGGAAAGCGTTTGACTCGGTGCCCCACTGCAGACTCTTAACTAAGGTACGAGCATATGGGATTGGTTCCCAAGTACGTGAGTGGCTCGAAGACTTCTTAAGTAATAGAACCCAGTACGTTGTCCTCGATGGTGAGTCTTGATCGGAGGTGATGGTATCATCTGGAGTGCCCCAGGGAAGTGTGGTAGGTCCGCTGTTGTTTTCTATCTACATAAATGATCTTTTGGATAGGGTGGATAGCAATGAGCGGCTGTTTGCAGATCATGCTGTGGTGTACGGGAAGGTGTCGTCGTTGAGTGACTGTAGGAGGATACAAGATGACTTGGACAGGATTTGTGATTGGTGTGAAGAATGGCAGCTAACTCTAAATACAGATAAATGTAAAGTAATGCAGATGAATAGGAAAAAGAATCCTGTAATGTTTGAATACTCCATTAGTAGTGTAGCACTTGACACAGTCACGTCAATTAAATATTTGGGCGTAACACTGCAGAGCAATATGAAGTGGGACAAGCATGTAATGGCAGTTGTGGGGAAGGCGCATAGACGTCTTCGGTTCATTGGTAGAATTTTGGGACGATGTGGCTCATCTGTAAAGAAGGCCACTTATAAAACACTAATACGACATATTCTTGAGTTCTGCTCGAGTGTTTGGGATCCCTATCAGGTCGGATTGAGGGAGGACATAGAAGCAATTCAGAGGTGGTCTGCTAGATTTGTTACTGGTAGGATTGATCATCACGCAAGTGTTACGGAAATGCTTCAGGAACTCTGGTGGGAGTCTCTAGAGGAAAGGAGGCGTTCTTTTCGTGAATCGCTACTGAGGAAATTTAGAGAACCAGCATTTGAGGCTGACTGCATTACAATTTTACTGCCGCCAACTTACATTTCGCGGAAAGACCCCAAAGATAAGATAAGAGAGAATAGGGCTCGTACAGAGGCATATAGGCAGTCATTTTTCCCCCGTTCTGTTTGGGAGTGAAACAGGGAGAGAAGATGCTAGTTGTGGTACGAGGTACCCTCCACCAGGCACCGTATGGTGGATTGCGGAGTATGTATGTAGATGTAGATGAAATAAGCATAGCTAAACGCCGCCTTTCACTGTATGATATGATAAGTGGGACACCAGGGGCTCGGGAGGGGGGGGGGGGGACTGAGTCAGCAGATGATGTAGAGAGTGAAGATGTGTTTGAGGTAAAGAAGAAGGTGGGTGAAAGGATGAGGTCGTAGAGGATACATGTCGGGGATGGAAGGTGGATATGGAAGGCAAGGTGGAGTGCATGGCGTTCTAGGATTTGGAGGGCTTTATAGCATCTGGGAGGGGCAGAAATCCAAGCGATGCTGGCATAACAAAGGATGGAGCGGATGAAGGATTTGTAGGTGTGAAGGGTGGTGGAAGGATGCAGTCCCCATGTCTTGGCAGACACATGTCTCAGAAGGTGGAGTGTATTGTGGGATATGTGCTGGATTGTAAGGAAATGGGGATTCTATGTGAGGTGACGGTCAAGGGTGAGGCCAAGTTACTTCAGAGTAGGAGTGAGGCGGATAGGATGACCAAAATGATTAGGTAGAAACCATGGAGGTGGAAGGAGTGGGTGGTGCGGCCTATGATGATTGCCTGGGTCTTGGAGGGGTTGATATCAAGGAACCATTCATTGGTTGCACAAAGTGGTGAACTGGTCAAGGTGGGTTTGGAGGGTACGTTGGGACCACTGAAGGGTAGGATAAAGGGTCAGGAAGGCGGTATCATCAGCAAATCGGAGATCATGAACAGGCAGGTAAGGTTTGGGCATATCGACAGTATACAGGAGATAGAGGAGAGGGGAAAGGGCGGAGCCTTGGCGAACACCAGCAGTGGAATAGAAAGTACGGGAGTTGTAATTGTGGATAGTGACATGGGGGGATGATGGAAGAGGATGGAAGGAACGAGACAGATGAAATTGATGGGGAGAACATAGGTCTGAAGAGGAGCCTGGGATTCCAGACACGGTCATAGGCATTCTGGAGGTCGAGGGAAACAAAGATAGCAGAGCGATGGGAGTTAAGTTGGAGGTAAAAAAGATTGGTGAGGTTAAGGAGCTGGTTGTCAGATGAGAAGGAGGGCCGGAAGCCACACTGGGTCAGGGGAAGGAGGTGATGAAGGTGGTGATGAATACAGTGAGGGAGGATGGATCCAAAGATCTTACTGAGGCAGATGGGACGATAGAAAGAGAGGGGGGTTTGTTCAGTTTAGGGAGCAGCAGGACATGGGAAGTCTTCGACAGGTCAGGGTAAAATCCAGTAGAGAGGAGGACGTTGTGCAGCGTAGCAAGGGCAGCCAGGAAGGACAGGGATATTCGTTGAGGTGGTGATAGGTGACACCACCATGACCAGGGACGGTGTTGCATTTGGAGTGGAGTGTGATGTCGTTTGCAGTGATGGAAGTGTTGATGTCTGAGGGGGGTGATTGATCCGAGTAAAAGAAACTAGGGGCGAGCAGTGGGACGGAGGTATCAGTGCATTCAATGTCGGTGGGGAAGAGGGAGTAATCAAACTGGGGAGTGTCAGGAAAGGAGAAGACCTCAGATAGGTGGGAAGCAGAATGGTTAGCCTTGGTGAGGTTGTCAGGGAAGAGGCAGTTGTCATGGAGAAGAGGGTAATGTGGGTCGGGATGGCCACCTGTAAGGTGGTGGAAGGCTGACCAGTACTTGGAGGAGTTGACAGGGAGGATGGACTTGAGGTGTGTACATGTATGGCGCCAGTCCCGGCGTTTCTTTCCTGTAAGGAGGTTCGGAATGAGAGGCTGTAATTGCCGGTGGTGGAGGAGTGAATCTCGGTGAAGGGTGCAGAGGAAGGACCAGTAGAAGCTGCGGGATTCAGGAAGAAGGACGGCCTGCGGAGCTGGCGGAGGCCGGTGAGGGTGGGTGAGTTTGGTAGGAACGTGGGCCTCCACAGCGTCAGTGATGGAAGAGGCACGAGTGACGTCAGTCGGACAGTGAATGGCAAGGGGGTGGCTTTCGACCTGTGTGGCAACGGATTCCCGGTAGGCATCCCAGTCGGCGCGACGGCAGTCGTGGACGGACTTGGGAGGGGCAGCAGGGTGGGTGGCTGGAGGGTGGCCACGGGTGGACGAGATGGTGAGAAGGATGGGAAGGAAGGTGGTCAGTACCAATGGGATCGAGGACGTCGGAGGCATTACGACCGAGGAGGTTTGGGGAGTGAGAATAACATCCTGGATGGAGTTACTTTCAGGGCAGGTGTGTCGTGGGAGAGGATAAAGGTCACCACGGAGGGGTGGTAACGGCAAGGTGCCAAGTACCGCCTTATATGCTCCACCGCGGTGGTACTGTACGTGCTTGTAACAGATGCTGGTCGGTGGGAAAAAGGTACACTTAGACACGCGCCACCTGTGGCGAAAGTGTTCTGGCATTCCATTCTCTTGTTGATGAATATTCGGCAGCTGGAAGACCTTAACTACTCCTCTGCTATTTAATTACACCAAGAGCAGGGTTGCATGTCTTGTGCAAATTAAAACCGTTGGTTCTGTTTATTAAGTTATCAGATCATTTCTGTGGTTTCCTTGAAAACAGAATCCCAAAAGAAGGATGTGAACGTTAAAACCTTCACGTCACTGTAGCTCATCGAATGAACCACATATAAACAATGTTCTGGCACAGCTGGCTGTAGTAATTGCGTGAGACTTCAGTGGTCCACACACGTCTCATGAAAGACGCGTGTGATCGGTATATGACTTACTACACCATCTATTAAACGCCACCCACGAAGCTAGTAATGGCGCGGTGCACCAGGTGGCGCTGCAGCAGAGGCAGGCGACGGACTTGTCGGTCGGTGTGCTTCTGGTGCTGGGTGCAGCCGGCAGCCGGCAGCCGAGCCGCTGCTACTGCCCGGCGTCCTCAGAGGCGCCTGCCTGCCTGCCTGCCGAGCAAGTTCCTCGTTGCCTGGAGGAACGCCTTTGGGAAACTGATAATATTCGTCCACAAGACAGATATTGTCCAATGACCACACATATTACACAAACGTCGCGATTCTTCAAACTGTTCACCAGTCACCCAGGCGAAATACCTGCAATACTGCAGGGCAGCTCCACAGCTCTCAAAGACTGGTTGTAGCATGATGCAGAACTGCATACATATCATTACACATAGTACGTTAACTTAACACCAGCGGGCACCATATTCGACGTGTAAAGGTTTATTAATGGCTTTTTCGCCAGTCGAAGATAATGAACATTTTATGAATAACGTGATATGGACTGACGAATCGAGCTACGCTAGTGAAGGTATTTTCAACATCCACAACAGCCATTATTGGTTCGAACAGAACTCACATTTCACCTGTGAACCTGGCTTTACATTATGGGAGACAGCTGTGGGCCTTACCTATTGCTGCACAAGTTGAATGCGCCCCTGTATCGTACATTTCCTTGCAATACTTTGTTCGATACAACAGAGAACGTACCGCTTGGTGTTCGGCGACAGCTATGATTTCAGGGCAATGGCGCACTGCCCCACTTTGGATCGAATGTGCGTCACTATTTGAATGAAGCGTTTCCAGGGAAACTGCCTGGTCGTGGAGTTCCAATGCTCTGGCTTCCACATTCCCCGGACCTAGATTTCTATCTGTGGAGACACTTAAAGGAACAAGTTTATACTACTTCACGCACAGATTTACCCAACCTAATACATCGCGTGCATCACACTTTGGCAATGGTGGATTCAGTTGTGTCGCGTACGGTCCAGCAAAGCCAGAGAGTGATGAAGTGTTAGCAAATGCGAGATGGTCGCTTTGAACATCTTCTCCAAAGGGAATCTTGCTTGTAGGTGTATGTGTGAACTCTCTGAAGGTAAGTCTGGACGCCAAACGTACAGAATGGAATTATTGTGCGTAGCATAACGTGCAATCTGGTGTAGCCTGCCTATTGAGTTATTTGTACCATCTAATACAGAGGATGTTAAGGAGTTCACTACTATTTTGTGTGGGCCATACGTGTGTCAGCGACGAAAGGAAGTGGTCGTTAAGGTGTGTTAGAACTTCATGTTACGTCATAATCTTTAAATAGATTTAACACTAACAGACAGAGGTACACAAGCGTGCAGCGTGCAGTTGTAATTGGATACAATTTGATGCTTTAACTGAAAAAATAAGTTTGGCGCAAATGCGACTCGGACATCGGCGAGCCTGCACATCATTCCTCCACGGTGTGCTTCGTCTTACTGAGCCGGTGGGACAGCCCCGGCGCCCTGCAGGGTCCAGCGTGGCCAGAGCCTCGTTTTCGATCACACTTCTATTAAACCTATTGGTGGAAATAGGTTTTGCTAGGCACTCTTTTGTCTTGAACTGTGATGAGGAATCGCATGCCGACGGCCAAGTGTAGCATTTTTTCTTCGCCCTGTATATAGTATTACTTCCTCTAACATGACTGTATACTGGACACGTTTGGGTTGATCCATACAGGTTTCTGACAATCACCATCGACCGATCAACGATACGTGGAAAGTTATTTTGGTGCATCTACAAGCTACATCAACAGTTTATACTCTGGACGGCACCAAACAGGGTGCGGTGGAAAGATCCTTGTTCCACTGCTAGTAAGTCCCTTTCCTGTTCCACTCACAAACAGAGCGAGAAAAAACGGATTTACTTATATGCCTCTGTATGTGTCCTCGTCGTCTCTTCACGGTCCTTAAGCGAGATGTATTTCTGTGGCAGTAGACTCGTTCTGCTGCTTCTCTTAACATTCTCAATAGCCTTTTATTAACGTCTTATTCTCTCCAGGGATTCCCATTTGAGTTCGAGGAGGGTTTCTGTAATTCCAACATTTTGATCCAGCCTACTGCTAACAAATCCAACAGCACACCTCAGATTGTTTCAATGTGTTCCTTTAGTCCAGCATGGTTGGCATCTCAAACACTCCGGCAGTTCTCAAGAGAGCGTCGCCTGACTATTATCTTTCTGATCCGTTTAATAGACGAACTACATTTTCTCAGAGTCTTCCCAACAAACCGAAGCCTAGGTTCGCATTCCATACACGCGACCTTACTGGACCGACGCACTTCGTGCCACTTGGCACAATTACACCTAGCTATTTAGTAGGCGTGACCACATCAGCACACGTGATTCGAACATTACTGGATTTTTTTCCTTCTCGTCTGCATTAACTAAGATTAATCTACATTCAGAGCAAGCTGCCACTGATCACATCAACTCATTCTGTATCCTCCTATCCTGTATCACAGAAAAGACGGCGTTTTCCTGAGCACTACAACGTTATGAGCAAATGGTCCGTAGCCGTCAGCCTTTACATATGGTGCAGCGATCGAGTCACTACATCAACCGTGAGCATACTGACTCTGGAAGCAATGCTAAGCGAGACATTTATGTATCAACCGGACATTGTAAGTAAATATGGGTAAATGTAAAGATGTGACAAAGTGGCGAAAAAGGGCAATCGTCTTTGGCCGTGCCCACGGCCGTACGGCCTGTGAAGTTGCTGCATTTGTTGCTATTTCGTGGCGGACTGTTGAACGTGTTTGCAAACAGTGGCCACGAAACATAACGTCGGAGGTGTCTCGGGAAAAGATCCCGACTGAGAGCGGCAGCAGACGCGTTTCGCGGCTTGTGAATCAAAAGCGCTTCTAAACCCGACAGGAATTGTTGCAGGGAGTGAATCGAGGTCCATTGCAAGCTATTGGCGAGAGAACATTGTGACGAGAAGTGCATGCAACGAACATTCGGTGTCCGTCACGTAGCAAGAGTCCATTGCTCACACAGGCACATCTAGACGACTACAGCACAGTACACTGGACTGCAAGAACATGCGGCTCGTTCCCTGATAATTCCACCAACCCTCCTACATCTCGAATAGTCCGCAAAATCATCAAAAATGAGCCCCATAGCAAATCTGAGGCAAAGTTTGGAGCAGCGGGTAAAATGGCGACATCAGCATCTCCGCAATTTGGTGGAACTACGCCACGAAATAGCCATCGGGTGGCTTAACCTGGATGCGACGTGCCTGCACGAGCGTGTGGAGTCACCTCGTAATCGAATCCAGGCGGTCATCAAGCTCAGAAACGGAATTCAAAAATGGTTCAAATGGCTCTGAGCACTATGGGACTTAACTGCTAAGGTCATCAGTCCCCTAGAACTTAGAACTACTTAAACCTAACTAACCTAAGGACATCACACACATCCATTCCCGAGGCAGGATTCGAATCTGCGACCGTAGCGGTCGCGCGGTTCCAGACTGTAGCGCCTAGAACCGCTTGGCCACTCCGGCCGGCGAAACGGAATTACATGAAACTAAATTGTGGTTGTATTGATATCTCTAGCAGTAAATAATATTTCGTCCGGTGAGATTACACACTGAGGTGAGAAAAGTCATGGGGTACATCGTAATATTTTACTTGGACTCCTTTCTTTCGCCGTAGTAAATCAGCTCGACTTGGCAGGGACTCAACAAATCGTTGGAAGTCCGCTGCAGAAATACCGAGCCACGATGCCTCTGTAGCTGCCATTGTTGCGCAACGTTGCCAGTGCAGCATTTAGTGAACAACCTGACCTGTATTATGTGCCATAAATGCCCGACGAGATTCATGCTGGGTCATGTAGCTTGCCAAACCATTCGGTTCATGTGTCCAGAATGTCCTTCAGACCAGTCTCGAACTATTGTGGCCCAGTGACGTGGCACATTGTTATCTACAAAAATTCCATTGGTGTTTGGGAATGTGAAGTCCACGAATGACTACAAATGGTCTCCAAGTAGCGGAACATAGACACTGCCAGTCAATAACCGCTTCAGGTGGACAAGAGGACCCAGTGCATTCCGTGCAAACATAGCTCGCGACATTATGGAGCCACCACCGGCTTTCGCAGTGCCTCGTTGACACCGTGGCTCTATGGCTTCGTGGGGTCTGAGCCACACTCGAACGCTACCATCAGCTCTTGCCGACTGAAATCCGGACTTGTCCAGTCAGGTCACGGTTTCCCAGTCGTGTAGGGCGCTACCGATACGGTCACGAGGCTGGGAGAGGCGCTGCGGGCGATGTCGTTCTGTCAGCAAAGGCACTCGCGTCGATCGTCTGCTGCCACAGCCCTTAACACGAAATTTCGCCGCACTGTCCTGACACGTACATCCGTAGTACGTCCCACACCCTTTCCTGCGTTCATCTCACTCGGTCTTGCTTGTCTGTTAGCACTGACAACTCTGGATCTCGGAACATTCAATTCCCTAACGATTTCCGAAATGCAGTGTCCCATGCGTCTAGACGCAACTACCGATCCACGTTCACAGTCTGTTAACTCCCGTCTTGCGGCCATTATGAGGTCGGAAACTTTTCCACCTGACTCGGCAGAGTACAGATGACTGCTCCATCAATATACTTTGAGTACACGTCACTACCGTCATTGCTATGCCATGACATTTGTCATCTCAGTATAAAAGTTTTCACTGCGACACTTGTTTGTGCCATTCAACTTGCGCACTTGCTACACACGATGTCATCTTTGTTTACCTTGTGCGCGTGTGTTCCTTGAATGCACGGTCACTCGCTAATCGGTTAGTGTGTGACAGTGCAGGCAGTAGATCGTCAGTGGACGATGGGATTTCCCAGTAGATCTCAACATTCTTGGCAATTGTTTATCAACCTCTTGAACCAGTAACAGGAAGGAGGTAGTGTAATACGTAGAGGACAGAAAACAAGTGACGACAGAAGAGGGGACAATTAATGTTCTCCCTGCTCTTGCAGTTGATCTGCACGTTAGCTCCCACGCGACCGTACGAGGAAGTAGCATTGTCAGGCAAGTTTCCTACGCATTCTCCATCTACATAGATGCCATTGCTGTCGCATCTATCTCCATCAGGGGCTGCACGGAGACTATTATGATAAATGTGTTAACTTCTGTGCGTGGGCATTAAGAGACGGTACTCCACATGTATCATGTTAAGTGATGGAACCACATTTACCAATTGTGACCAGGTAAACCGCCAAAGCATGCACTATAGGTCTGTTGACACTCCTCGTTGGCTTTGTCAGGTGGAACGTCAGTGTCTTAATGAATTGTTTCCAAATCGTTGCCCTGGACACGCAGGACCGGTGCCTTGGCCAGCCCATTTCGCGGATTTGACGTCTGTAGACTTTTTCCTGTGGGGAAAGCTGAAAGACGCTGTTACGAGGACATACCAGCTACACCCAATGACATGCAGCGACACATTACTGCAGCCTACACAGACATGTCTGCTGAAACGCTGCCACATGTACACCAGTTGTCCCAAACAGGAAGCGTGCGTTGCTGCTGCCGGTGGTCATTTTGAACACAACCTGTGACGGACAATCGTCTCATTACTGGTCAGAATCCGTGTGATTAGTGCACGCACTTGTGTTGTTCTATAGTGTGTGCTACCACAAGTCTTGTCCAAGTGTCAGTGTGGCAACTTTTCAAACTACGGTACCTCGTAAACGAATCGCACTAGAATCCTGACATTCTGATTTACAATATTTTCAATTTGTTAATGTCAACAGGCATTGTTCCGTTTAAAAAATGTACGTTTGCACTAAAATACTCTTTATAAGTATTATTATAATATGTTGACTGATTAACAATACTGACTACCAATTCACTCTGTGGAAACCACACATGAGTACGACTTTCCACTTCCGCAATATTTGCGGTGCAAGTTTGAGGTGATCTACACCTATATGCAGAGGCTGCCTCTCGTAAGAACCATCGGAAAATATTCTCTGATGTTTCAGCAGTAATCTACATTTCTATATCTGCAGTGTGCATATGGAGTGAGCCCAAACAAATACTGCTCATCACTTATTTCATGCGACTGCCACTGTCAACTTCGGTTTGAAACTTCCTGGCAGATTAAAACTGTGTGCCCGACCGAGACTCGAACTCGGAAACTTTGCCTTTCGCGGGCAAGTGCTCTACCATCTGAGCTATCGAAGCACGACTCACGCCCGGTCCTCATAGCCTTACTTCTGCCAGTATCTCGTCTGCTACCTTCCAAACTTTACATTCTGGAAACTTCGGTTTGTTCTCCGTTATAAGCAAAATGCTCTTAAAATCGGAATTTTATGTGCGCTCCCGATAGAGCAGTCTCAAATTGGTGCAACGCGATGTTCGTGTTGTCGGTGTGTGTATTAAGAGGGGCGGCAAAGCACGAAGAACAAGCCAGTGTTCCCGCCGTGCCGCTCTGCTCTGCTCTTCGAGTTTTGTCGCCCCTGTCGAAACACACACCGACAACACGAATATCGCGTTAGACCAGTTTTCTACCGCTCTATACAGACTGATTTGTTCCACCGTGTGCAAACCGTAGGGATTGATCGATGAGAGGATGCGGAGCAAAAGAGGTGTAATAAAGTTATGTCTGGAAGTGCGCGGTTTCCATGCTAGAGAACATTTATTCAGTCATACATTGTTACAGAGACTGCGGTCTATGTGTTTAAAATGGTTTCCATGACTCTCAATGTATGCGCGTACATCCTGTAACACGACCTGTCTCACACGTTCACGTCGGGCGGGCTCCAGTGTCTCCACATCTGGAATCGGGACTGCATACATACTTTTGAGATGAAATTGCGCGCGTTGACATGAGGTGAACGAGCGGGCTGTGCGACTGGACGGCCTCGTCCGATGCATCGACCGGGGGAGACCCGGACGCTAGCGGGGATTTGATTCGATTTGATTTATTGCTCGTTTCCTGCTCATTTTTGATTTATCGCTCATTTATTGGTCATTTTATACCAATCATTCATTTTTGAGCTTTTCGTGTAGATTACGAAAAATATTCCCTACTACAAACAGCAATCATTGTTTCCAGCTATTACAATGGAAGTAATGATAAATTAAAAATACATTAGAAAGTGAAACAAGAAAAACGCGAAAATATCCACATTTTTAAGAAGATATGATAACAGATGCTAGGAAAAACTTGGAGAGAGAGTGGGAGAGAGAAAAGTTACGCTATCTGAGCCAGCCTGATCTGAAAGCCCCCGAACTACTTTGAGTCTGCCCCGGTCCACAACAGTGTAATTTATGGATTAATATTTCTAAACACTATAACTATTATGTACATTGTCGAGAGAGCAGTGGTGTGTGTAAAGTATGTTATTTCTTGTGGTTATTAATTAACCTTCAGTTTCTACATTATGTCCCTTGAATTTTACCTATTATGCTGCTTGTATTCTAAGTATTCAGTTACAAGTGTTACATCCCAACAGCGGTATAACCACCGCGGTATTCATGTCCCTGTTGTTTATACTTAAGCTATAACAGGTTTAAAGCATTTATTGCGTTACACTGTTTATTGTAATACAGTTTAGTTATTGTAGATGTTGCGTAAGGTTGTCTGCGGTACACATTCGCCAGTGAGTGTGGCCGAGCGGTTCTAGGGGCTTCAGTCTGGAATCGCACGACCGCTACGGACGCAGGTCCGAATCCTGCCTCGGGCATGGATGTGTGTGATGTCCTTAGGTTAGTTAGGTTTAAGTAGTTCCAAGTTCTAGGGGACTGATGACCTCAGACGTCAAGTGTTCAAAAAATGTGTGTCAAATCTTATGGGACTTAACTGCTAAGGTCATCAGTCCTAAGCTTATACACTACGTAAGCTAAATTATCCTAAGGACAAACACACACACACCCATGCCCGAGGGAGGAGTCGAACATCCGCCGGGACCAGCCGCACAGTCCACGACTGCAGTGCCTCAGACCACTCGGATAATCCCGCGCGGCAAATGTCAAGTCCCTTAGTGCTCAGAGCCATTTGAACCATTTGATACACATTCGTGAAAGTGTTTGCTCTTGAGTCACTGTGTGTTTAAGTACTGCTGTGTGTGTTGGTGCACGAATTGGAACTCGTCTTACGTGCTTCCTGTGTGTTGCGGTATTCCGTTATACGGCAGTTCCTGTCTGTATTCGTCATGAAATGTCCTCGAGACATCATCAGCGATTTTGTTTATTATCTCCCACTCGTGCTTGTCTCTTATTGCCCGTATCATGTCATTGTCGTACTGTGTGCATGTCTGGGTGACAGTGAAAAAGTGTGTTTTGTGCGGATGCACGTTCCCCATATGTACAAGTAGCGCGGTCTGGCCGTGGCTCGTGCGGTGTGAGTGTGCAGGACATGGGCCGGGACCTGTCACAAAGTGAACCGTACCCCGGCAGAGACTGACACGACTCAGACGTCCCCTGAGGCCCGAGAAGAAATGACGTACTCTACAGCCACTCCCTTCGCCAGGTATCCACAAACGAATTGGCGGTTCTCTGCGACGTCGTGTCCGGTAATCTCGATTATCTTATGCTGTCTCCTCCTCCTCGACCAGTACATTGCAGTCCCAAACCGAATGTTTACGTCGAAAGTGAAGGTTCGAAGCACCTTGCACAGTGATTCCAGCTCCCGACGCCCTTACCAGGGCACTTCTCCGCCCTCGCCGATGATCTTCCTATTCGCCTTCAGACGCGCTCTGCGGGCCCGTGCACTGGCTGAAAACAGGCCACGGACTCAACAAGCACACAATTGTAAGTTCACAGTGTGTGTAATGGCTCCCTGAAGTGTGTTACGTTGAGCCTGTGCATGATCTTCGCAGCCGTATCAGTTGCTGTTCTGATGTGTTCGTCAAACGACAGTCGTTCGTCTAGTGTTTTCCGTTGTCTGAGTATGCTGATGTCGTGCAGTTTTATGGTTGGATTACTTTGTAATGTTCCTTTGAGTAGTATATAAACTGTCTGCTGTAGAGCCATCTAAAGTTTATTACGTTTGCACCACTGGCTGATGCTTGTGAGTCCTCGGAGACCGCCACCAGGAAGTCATCTGCGTATGCTGTGGCCTCGCTGGCACGGCTGTCGCCATCCACTTGATGTAGGAGGTCTTCAAAGGCGACATCCCAAAAGACGGGGCCACAGATTGATCCTTCCAGGCGACCTCTGTCAATTCTTTTAATACTTTATAACTTCTGTGTACTTGTTTTCTGTGTTATGAACAGCGGTTAGTACCTTATTTTATACTTAATGTATAGATTCCCCCGACCTGAAACCGAATTGGTGACGACTGAGGCCAAGGAGCTCCTAGTGTAATTGCAAGCGATCGCGCAGAAGTCGTTCCTGGATCTTCGCCAAGATGTTGATTAACCACATAGTAGGTGTATAAAGTTTTTATGGATCTGAGGGATCCTTATCCTCTGATTTGTTAATTATGACGGCGTTTGCTGTTTTCCAGACCGCAGGTACCCGTCCAGGCCGTAGCGCTGCATTGAGTAGAACGACAATTTTCAGTGTCTCGGAATGGATACCATCTGGCCCGGGGGCGTTTTTGTTCTGTAGTTTGGCAGTTCCAAGCGCGACCTCCTCACATGCAAAGGGAGTAATGACGGTACGATTTTCATAGCGAGACCTCATTAGGGTTCGCTGTCCAGTATAAATCTGTTCACCCAACTGAGTTTGTTTAGCAGGAATCGGGCAGAACTTCTCCAGCCCTGTGTTATGCTACCGTCATCTCGTGTCGGCGTTGCTAACACTAATGGCGTCCTCAGACGCTCCATTTGTATTTCGAAGGGTTTCTCCCAAAAGTTGGTTTCGAGCTGTTTCTGCACATATATGTTCCATATGATCTCCTCGTGTTTTCTGCAACTCATTTTTTGCAGCGTTGTTTGCATCCCTGAACTGTATGAGTCTGACATCTCTGTCGCTTGCCATTGTCGCCGTTTGAAACCGCTTCCATTAGTTTCTCACCTTTTCGCGCAGCCCTGTTAGTCTCCTAGTGCACGGCATGTTTAACTTCCGTTCTATGTCAGCGGTCGGAATTGCAGCCCCTTGCGCTTTTTGTAGTAAGTCAGTCAAAATACGTGCTTCATAATCCACTGACACCTCAACTGCACGTACGGGGAAGGTCTGAACCATCTGTTTCAGTTTTATCCAGTCAGCCTTACGAAGTAACAGTCACTCATCTCCGTCCTGTGTAGGTGTGCGTAAGTGTGTGTGCGTGTGTCCACGATGACAGCGCTGGGGTGGCTGTCAGTAGCGCCACCCGCCACCACCCTCCCCGTTACAGGTGGCGCTGCATCTGCCTTTGCAACTGTTGTGCCACTCCTGCTGCTGGCTCCAGATGGCGCTACGTGGGTGGCTGGTTGGCTCGGACTATTGACGACATATAGGTTGTCTTCATACGGTCGGCCGTTGTCTCAGACTGCCACATAGTCGACCCGGCATTAATGTCTTCAGCTATTACCAGGTTTCTTTTATTGGCATATTCCACAACTTCTCTCATGTAACTGAGATATGGTTCACTGTCGTGCGAGTACTGCGCTTATAACGACGCAACAGTCTACCTCTTGCCTTCGTGCACCATTTCCACTGTTGTGAGGTGTTCGGTACACAGATGAGGCACCTGTAAAGTTTCGATTTGTGACAACGCTCGCAGGCTTCGCATTGGGTGTATCAGTCACATCGATCTGTTTGTGATCAGAACCTACTGGTATGCCGTTCCCGGTGTAGGATTCCTGCAAGCAGATCACGTTTGCGTGCACTTCATCGACTAGTTTAGGTAGCTTCATACTGACGAGTGTCTGGTTGTTTGCATTCAGCTGTAAGAACATCACGGATGTCGGCTATATAGAAAACATTTACATGGCTCTTCATTGTAATCGAAGTACACTCGTGTCTGGGCCCTCGCGAGGTCTGTGTATATATTTTGTAGAGTGAACTTTCCGCCTCTTGTATTGCAAGCTGGGTGTAGTAGCGCAGTCAGCTCTTTAATGCCTGTCGGTATATTGGCTGATTTCAGCGAAAGTCTTTCCGTGTGCTCGGTCGGCGGATAGCAGATTGTGGCACCTTCTGAGTTTCCAATTCTAGTCACAAGTCGCAGTGCTGTTTGGAAGGTGTCCCTGTTTTTTGGCTTCTAAATGTTTTCTTTCAACTTTAAAATGTCGCCTGTTCCCCAAGTTCCGTGTTCTTTGCGTCTGATCGTTCTGCCGCTGTCTGCTCGGGCTGCGAGTGTGTTGTGGGCGTCTGTATGTATTGTCTGGCGTCGTACTCGTGCTTATGTAGTTCAAGTTGTGTTGCATTGTGTGTCTGTTTGCGTTCTTTTGGAATCACCGAGCTTTTACTTTTTTCCTTCTATACTGTTCATCACCATGCGTTGTGATATTGCGCGCTCTGTTATTTGTGTTTGTAAACCACCCGCAAATGAACGTCACTGGTCCGATGTACGGTTTGTACTTTTCCCCAGTGTTGTACACCCTGTTATGATTCAGTGTATCACGTTTGTGTTCTGTCACGGTGCTTTTTCCAATGTATTTGTTTTGTGTGTATCCCTGAGTGTCTGTGCAAGTTTCGTGACCTGCGTAGTTGTTGGTGCACATGTCGTCATCAATTCCGCGTTGTTCTTGTTTCTGATGTCCACGCTATCCACAACCATTATTAACTAATTCTATTTCTAATTGTTGTACTCTTCACAAGAAGCATGTCTGCACGGTGGCGCATTGCTACGCTCCACGCTCTAGATGCCTGGCGACCTCACAGTCCACGACACCCCGCACGCACGGCACGTCGATGTGTTCGGTTGTCCGTCACGTGGCCGCTGGGAGCCGACGGCGGCAGGGTTCCAGTGTCACGGAACGCCTCCGGGAGGAAGCCCGTTTGTTGCCGCCGTGCCACTGCGCGGCGCCACGAGCTCTCCTCGGTAGCTGGAGTCTCGTCTTTCCGGAGGTGAATGTCTTCGTAGGCGCTGTGGGGACATGTGAAATCTACATCTACATACATACTCCGCAATCCATCCATACGGTGCCTGGCGGAGGGTACTTCGTACCACAACTAGCATCTTCTCTCCCTGTTCCACTCCCAAACAGAACGAGAGAAAAATGACTGCCTATATGCCTCTGTACGAGCCCTAATCTCTCTTATCTTATCTTTGTGGTCTTTCCGCGAAATGTAAGTTGGCGGCAGTAAAATTGTAATGCAGTCAGCCTCAAATGCTGCTTCTCTAAATTTCCTCAGTAGCGATTCACGAAAAGAACGCCTCCTTTCCTCTAGAGACTCCCACCAGAGTTCCTGAAGCATTTCCGTAACACTTGCGTGATGATCAATCCTACCAGTAACAAATCTAACAGACCACCTCTGAATTGCTTCTATGTCCTTCCTCAATCCGACCTGATAGGGATCCCAAACGCTCGAGCAGTACTCAAGAATAGGTCGTATTAGTGTTTTATAAGCGGTCTCCTTTACAGATGAACCACATCTTCCCAAAATTCTACCAATGAACCGAAGACGTCTATGCGCCTTCCCCACAACTGCCATTACATGCTTGTCCCACTTCATATCGCTCTGCAATGTTACGCCCAAATATTTAATCGACGTGACTGTGTCAAATGGTTCAAATGGCTCTGAGCACTATGGGACTCAACTGCTGAGGTCATTAGTCCCCTAGAACTTAGAACTAGTTAAACCTAACTAACCTAAGGACATCACAAACATCCATGCCCGAGGCAGGATTCGAACCTGCGACCGTAGCGGTCTTGCGGTTCCAGACTGCAGCTCCTTTAACCGCACGGCGTGACTGTGTCAAGCGCTACACTACTAATGGAGTATTCAAACATTACAGGATTCTTTTTCCTATCCATCTGCATTAATTTACATTTATCTATATTTAGAGTTAGCTGCCATTCTTTACACCAATCACAAATCCTGTCCAAGTCATCTTGTATCCTCCTACAGTCACTCAACGACGACACCTTCCCGTACACCACAGCATCATCAGCAAACAGCCGCACATTGCTATCCACCCTATCCAAAAGATCATTTATGTAGATAGAAAACAACAGCGGACCTACCACACTTCCCTGGGGCACTCCAGATGATACCATCACCTCCGATCAAGACTCACCATCGAGGACAACGTACTGGGTTTTATTACTTAAGAAGTCTTCGAGCCACTCACATATTTGCGAACCAATCCCATATGCTCGTACCTTAGTTAGAAGTCTGCAGTGGGGCACCGAGTCAAACGCTTTCCGCAAGTCAAGGAATATGGCATCCGTCTGATACCCTTTATCCACGGTCCGCAAGATATCATGTGAAAAAAGGACGAGTTTCGTTTCGCAGGAGCGATGCTTTCTAAAGCCGTGCTGATGCATGGACAGCAACTTCTCAGTGTCAAGGAAATTCATTATATTCGAACTGAGAATATGTTCGAGAATCCTGCAAGGAACCGATGTTAAGGATATTGGTCTGTAATTTTGAGGATCCGTCCTTCTACCCTTCTTATATACAGGCGTCAGCTGCGCTTTTTTCCAGTCGATCGGGACTTTACGTTGGGCAAGACATTCGCGATAAATGCAAGCTACGTAAGGAGCCACTGCGGTAGAGTACTCTCTGTAAAACCGAATTGAAGGTCCTCTTGACATGTTGTGGTCTTAGTAATGCAGTCTGCGTTAGCGTTCAGTTTTTCAATTAACAGTTTGTATGTGGGGCTTTCGGGACCGCCTGCTTTGTTGGAAGTACGGTTTCTGTACATACACGGTAGCAACCAACCGCGCTATCAGTACAATCGGTTTGAATGTGTCCCGGTTTGGCGCATTTGTAGCAGACTGCTGCGTCTCGCCGACAGCGTTTAACTCTCTTTGCATAACAGGGGAGTGGGCTGGAGCACCACCGTGTAGCAGCCACATAACCCTTCCAATCACCAACGGCAATTCTTTCAGCAGGGTAGGCAAAGTCAACCGCCAGAAACCGATAGCTTCGGCCTGTTAGGCGTCGTGTTAGGAAGTGTAACGTCTCCTGGCAAAACACATATTATATGTGGTAAAAAAAATGGAAAAGAAAAAAAAATTGAAGTGGATGATTGTAATTTTATTTATGCATGGACAATGATTGTGTGAACTTTATGTAATGAAGAGAAACCATTATGTGTCATGTTTTATATTTGTATAGAATTATGTATCAATTTTTTTTAGATAATATCTGTGTCACAGACGATACTTATTAAATATGAAACAAGATGTAAACCGAGTATAAATAGTAGTGACCGAGCATTAATTTCTATGTCGTCTTTTTTTAGTTATGTCAGCAGGAAGAGCCTGTGATGCTATATTGAATGCATGTGTAGGATTCTTTCGTCAAGATTGAGAGAAGGACGCCATTAGGTATTGATTTGTAAAGGTGTGTAAGAATTTAATCTGTCTAAATGTTTTGAATAGAGTTACTTAGGGAAAACTTGCATTATGATTTGTAATAAGCTTGCCTGGTATTTTATCCCATCCTTTTAAGGGGGGCAGGAAAGGCACCACAGGAATTTTAATTTCCACAGTCTATACTTTTACAAATAAATTCATTAAACTTTGTCAGCATGACCAGGAAGGATTCAGAATTCACACTCATAGCAGTGGAAGTTCTAAAACATAACGAAGTAATTTTTTTACGTGTGAAATTTCATAATTTTTTCACTTACTAATGGCAGCATTTGTTGCTATAGGTACACATTTCTTCATAAATTAGAGAGATTCTTCGATGAATTTTTCACAGCATACAAAACATACTTAAAGGTGTATGAAACTCTAGAATGTTCCAAATATATTAAAAACTGTGGTAAAAATTGAGGTAATTAACTATAAAATTTATGTTTTTTCTAAACATGAAGTTTAAAATATAACAGTTCATTCGTTTTTTCATAAATTAAATAAATTCTAGAGTTTCATACACCTGTGAATGTGGCCGGCCGGAGTGGCCGTGCGGTTCTAGGCGCTACAGTCTGGAGTCGAGCGACCGCTCCGGTCGCGGGTTCGAATCCTGCCTCGGGCATGGATGTGTCTGATGTCCTTAGGTTAGTTAGGTTTAATTAGTTCTGAGTTCTAGGCGACTGATGACCTCAGAAGTTAAGTCGCATAGTGCTCAGAGCCATTTTGAACCTGTGAGTATGATATGTATGCTGTGCAAAATTCATCGAAGAATCCCTCTAACTTATGAAGAAAAGTGTACATATAGCAACAAATGCAGCCATTAGTAAGTGAAAAAAATGATGAAATTTCGCACGTAAAAAAAATTTATTTTGTTATATTTTCGAACTTCCACTGCAATGAGTGTGAATCCTGAATGCTTCCTGGTGATGCTGACGAAGTTTTATGAATTTATTTGTAAAAGTATAGACAGTGAAAATTAAAATGTCCTGTGGTGCCTCTCCTGCTCCAAGTCGGCCCGTTTGACGTCCTACCCCCCTTAAGACATTTTCAGCTATTTAAATATTATTCGTGGTGCAGAGCTGCGCTACGAACGAACGAGCCGCTGCCGCGGCGCATGCAAACTGCATTAAATGAAATCAGTCATACCGCAAAGAAGCGGCCAGGTAATGGTGAACTAAAATTACTTCTTTCAGCTTTCGGGATTGCAGGTCAGAGCAGCAGATCTTATGATGTGTTTCACAGGTGGACGCGGGCTGCAGATGATATATTATTAACAGTGCAAAAAGATAATTTACCTTCATGACATAAAAGAAATCTTGCTGTGCGTAGTTCTGATCTGGCAAACATTACAGTAGAAACATCTTTTTCTCTGATAAAAATAGTCTCATGTTCTCTTGTTAGTCGTGGTACGTATTGGTCTTTTACTGTTAACAAAAATCCACTGCAAAATTTTGATGTTGAACGAATATTGCGTACTGTAACATCAGTATTCATAACGAAATAATTTTCAGTAACCTTTTCAGTAACTGTAAAGTAAGGAAGATATGTTGAACTTTATAGTGAGTTACAGTAACGAAACAATATTCCTTTAATGGAAAGCCAGATCCAGAAAAATAAGAACTTAATATATTTTGTTTTGTTGAAAATTAATGATCCAAAGAAAGTCACAGCACAGAATCCCTAAAAATTATTTCAGGGCTCTTTTCGTAGCAACATATTAATCTCATACATTTATCAATATATTAGTTGTTACGCGAGCAATAACAAGCGGAGACAGAGAAAGAAAACTGGTCTCAAAATACAGTCGCCAATTATCCCGGCTCACACATTCCGGCTGCACCAATGCTGATGATTCGCTGTCACCATACCGTGGGAATTCTGCATGCTATGCCAAGGATGGCTGTTACCAAAGTTGAAGATTTCACTCCTCGTAAAGGCGGCGTCGTCTGTGAATAGGACGGATGACACAAATCCCGAAACCGTCGTTGCCTGCTCCCGATGTGGAAAATCTGACGCTAGTAAGACCTGCACATACTGTAAGTGATAAGGGCAGTAACAATTGTCACGGAGAATGTTCCACACGGTCGTCTGGCTTACCCTGCACTGGCGCGCCAACTGCCTGGTTCGGACACGGCGGTCGCCTTCCAAAGTGTGTAAGCGTATTGTCAAATCGCTGGCTCGGTTGCGCAGTGTCTTTGCGAGGGGCTGCATCAGGGAGTCGAGCACGGGACACGGAGCTGCTATGTTGTGTTGCGGGTAGCTCTGTATGCAAAAGGCATTATTATGGAAGTTCAAGCACTATTATTTTGAAGTAATCAGATATGGAAGTGGATTCAGTGAAAAGAGGGTAAAGAAGTAATTAAATGTGAGCAGTGCTGCCAATCTGAGTATCCGCCCGTTTGCGTGTTGTACCGTACAACATCAATCTTCCCCGTCGTTTCCGGCCTCCCAGGACGAAACTTATGTGAATCAGTAAAATATTTTACCACAAAGGAGGGCAATCAAGTGCCAGTGTCTTGTAGCGAGCGTGAGACATCGCGTTTCCGCATCATCAACAATCAGCCGCGTCGCGACTGTTTGGCGCACGCTCGTACGAGTGAGAACTGTGAACTGTACAGTAACCTTCATGAACAGTGTTTTATTATTACAAGTGTCAAGAAGGACTGGTACCAGGTATCTGTGTGTACGTGGAGAGCGTTAAGGACTTTCTTTCGACCATTCGGCTTCCGCATCATCAACAATCACCCGCGCCGTGTCCGTTAGGCGTACATTCGTCCAAGTGATAATTGTGAACACATGATCATCAACACTGGCTGAAGGTTCGGCCCGAGTAAGACTGTGAAACACGTGTGACGGCGTGAAGTACAACAGTGACAGACATTTACATCCTCAAGGATACTGTACAGTAATAAAGGAAAGATAATTATGACCTCTCATCAAATCAGCAAGAATGTTAATTGACATCGGCACATGCGACCTAATGTATAAGCAGTGCAACCTGCGATTTTCTTAAGATTCAGAATATAATCGTTCACACCAGACGTAGGACGGTGTTGCGTCTAGTGCCGAGTGGCTCCCCTAAGCCCGCTTGCATGTTTGTGTACACAATTCCAAGCATGGCAGCACCAGTGTGGAGCAGGAATAATACGATCGCCGCGAGAGTACCAAGTACGTGGCGTGGACATGGAGCAGGGTGAAAGAGAGAACAGTTTAAAGGTCCCCCACCAGTTGTACCCCCGGGCGTGCTACAAGTGTTTATCACATTTTACTCCATCTCCGGTGTCCGAACGTTTCTGCGTACGTCCTTCATGATTTCCTGCTTGCTGAAACGACCTAGTCTCAGACAAACGGCTAAACGCTGTTGCAGACATTGAATGCTGTGGTTGTTGTCGGAGGGGATATGTCTACTGATACAACTTTGCTGCCCGCCGCCTGTTGCCATTTATCTTTCCGTAAGTAAACACTGCTGTGGCCTTCTCCACCAGACATCACGGCGCCTAGAGTATCAGCAACCAAACTGACAGCCTGTAGGCGCGGGTTGCCCGCTCGCAGGCACACCGAAGCACTACACAACCGACAGGCAATATTTATGAACGGCCACAGCAACAACTACAACGACACCACCACAGTAAAGACACCAGCGGCCACCAGGGGCCACTACCGGCCCACATAAACATTAGGAAGAGGTCGCTGCAGATCCCGGAACTATTTTCACACGTCAAACCACGTGATGGAAAATACGAGGGCTATTCCGAAAGTAAGGTCCGATAGGTCGCGAAATGGAAACCACGGTAAAAATCAAAAATGTTTTATTTGCAACAGTTAGATACACCTTGCAGCTACTTATCTCCATAGTCGCCGACCCGACTTAGACGTGTATCGTAGCGTTGTACCAACTTTCCCATACCCTCGCTATAGAAGGCAGCCGCCAGTGCTCTCCGCCAATTCTCTACGCTGGCCTACGGCTCGTTGTCTTGTGCCGAAATGTTGTCTTCATAACCAGCGGTTCATGTGACCTGAGCTGAAACTCAGAGGGAGACAATTACGGGCTGTATTGTGGGTAATCTCACATTTCCATTTGAAAACGATGCAGGAGCATCTTCATTGCCCCTGCAGAATGCGGCTGAGAATTGTCTTGAAGACGAAACAGCACGACAGTTATGTAATGTTAGCTGCATAGCTTCAGGGGAAATTTCTCACCAGGCCCCCGTACTTGGCGGCAGACACTATTTTCTAGACATCTTTACGCACTCACTGCGAGCTCAGAAATGAGAAGAGCGACGTGATGCTAACTGGGGTTATACTAGAGACACTACCCAACACATCTGTGCAAAGCTTTATCGGATTTTCATAGTCGTTTCCATTTCGTGACCGATCGGACCTTACTTTCGGAATAGCCCTCGTAGTTCCGAGGTACTCATCCGCCGAAGCGCTCTAAAGGCCGGCGCTCGGCCGCACATCGGCAGTTCATCGACCGCCAGCAGACGTGGATAGCTGCTACCCCGGCAGCCCGGCTTGAATCTTCTCGCTGATCTCTGGATTAGGCTCGGTATATCGGAGAAGTCTCTGGCGGAGACTAGTTGGAAATTATTTCTGTTGTTTTCTATGTTATTCTTGTATGTAGTTGTGATCCGAAGACGGATCTCTACTTTGTGTTGGTGTTATACTTGGAGAATTTGTTTTGGTTAATAAAACAGTCCAATAAACTGTTTTCGGACTTTGATCGTTAGTTTCTTCTGCTTACGCACACATAGCAAAAACCATGTCGGCAAGCTCTCGGTTCGAATAGGGAACCACTGTGTGCAACGCTGTATCACATTCACTACAAGCTGTGTCAGCAAGAGAAGTGAACCGGACACAACATTACCAATTACTATGGCACTCCTGCGCTAGTGCACGACGTATGAGGAACAGTAGCACACTCTTGGACGAAGTCATCCACAATGTAACTGTGGGCGCACGGTACAGCGCGTATTAGACCGCAGTCTCTGTAACAATGTATGACTGAATATATGGCCTCTAGCACGGAAACCATGCGTTTCCAGGCATAAGTCTAACGGTCCTTTTCTGTTCCGTATCCTCCCATCGATCAATCGTTAGAATTTGTACACTCTGGAAAAATCACCATGTAGAATGAGTACGTACAAGTCCACTTTAAACATCGTCTTGTTTGTAAAGGGAAACAATCCTAACCTTACCGTTGGACAGTGGGTGCCGTATGAAAGATGTCACAAGGAACATTTGTTTCGGCTGACTCGTGCTACGCACTGCAAAAATGAAACTGCAAATATCTTCCGAACGCCATAGGAAATACGCCTGACCGCTTTTTAGGAGACAAAATCGATATACAGGGTGTTTCAAAACTACACCGTCAAACTTGGAGGCGATGTAGAGCGTGTTTTGAGGAACAAAATGAGGACAGGAACCAGTGTCCTGAAACGTCATCCAGCGACGCTGCAGAGGGTGGGAGAGACAGGCGCCGGCGCCTGTGTGTGTTCCCCAGGCCCGACGCCGCCCACCTCAGGGAGGTGGTTGTGAGGGCGGCGCCGCCGTGCAGCCCACTCGCTGTCGCACAGCCCGCGTCCACCGTCGCGGAGCGAAGAGGTCACGTCTCCTGTGAATTGCGCCAATGCTATCACGACTGTGTCAACAAGTGTCTATGAACTTGTGTTTTCTGGTCACTGTAGTGAAGCCACAGTACAGCCGTGCTCAGTTAGTATCAATTCGCCACTCAGTAATCGTGGTTCATTTAGTGTGTTCTGAACAGCAAGTCCACGTGTGCACTTTCATAGCTACAGGCGAGCCTAGCGAGCAAACGTAAGTTTTTTTGTATTTAATAAAGTTCAGAGTGTTCTACGAGGTTTGTCCGGTAAATACGTATAAAAGTTGAATAATGTCTTTATGTTACAGGTTGCAGTCACCGCCAGGTGGGACTACGGCTGTAATCAATCCCATCAACGCTCAGTTCGAGTCAGGGCACTCTGCGTGAAGGTGGGAGTGTGCGGAAGCTTGTTGACAGTCACCCTTTTTCACCTGCCGTCGGCATCGAGCTCTCTCTGATTGAGGAACAGCGCGTCAACATCAAGTTTCTTGCAAAGGTAGGCAAGAATGGCCGTGAGATTTTTGAGTGTTTGAAACAGGTTTACGGAGACAATTCTGTGAAGGAACCAACCGTGAACAAGTGGTTAAAAAGGTTCCGGGATGGCCGAGAAGAAGTGAACGCTGACCGTCGCCCAGGACGCCCGTCGACATCGAGTTCCGATGCAAATGTTGAACGAATTCGGGCTTGTGTTCCTAAAGACCGTAGATTGACAGTCAGAATGATTGCTGACGAGCTGTCAATCCCCAAAACAATCTTTCACGAAATCCTGACACAAAAACTTGAAATGAAGAAATTGAGTGCGAAAATCGTACCGAAGCTCTTGACGCCAGAACAGAAAGCAAAGAGGGTCGAGTGCTGTGAGGATTGGTTGGAAGCAGAGGAACGAGGGGACTTTCTCAACCGAGTCATCACTGGAGACGAGTCCTGGTTTTACGAATTCGATGTGGAGCTCAAATCTCAAAGCAAGGAATGGAAACTAGCAGGAGAACCGAGAACAAAAAAGTCGCGAAAATCAAGGTCCAATGTGAAGACAATGTTAATTGTTTTCTTTGATTCTAGGGGCATTGTTCACAAGGAATTTGTCCCTCCCGACCAGAGAGTGAACGGAAATTTTTACGTCGAAGTTCTGACACGTCTCAGAGCTCGTGTGGCCCGAGTTCGACCGGAGTTGGCAAAAGGGGGCAGGTGGATCCTTCATCACGACAATGCGTCCGCTCACACGTCGCTCGTTGTGCGCGAGTTTTTGGGCCCGAAGCTCAATCACCGTGACAGACCACCCGCCTTATTCACCCGATTTAGCCCCGTGTGACTTCTTCATGTTCCCGAAATGCAAAATGGTGCTTCGGGGGCGGCACTTGGAGATGTGGAAGCCATCGAGGCGGAAACGACACGGCAACTGAACATCACAACTTAAGACTTTCAGCAACGTTATCAACAGTGGTAACGGCGTTGGCAGAAGTGTATCGCGTCTCAGTGTGAGTACTTTGAAGGAGACCATATTGTAATACCTGAATAATTGTAAGATAAAGTTATTATTCAACTTTTATACGTATTTTACGGACAAACCTCGTAATTAATCGTGTTATTACTACCATTCTCATTGCCCGAGAAGACAGACGCAACAGTAATTTTGAAGCGCCCTGTGTATAGTAGTTACGCCTCACTTCGCGGAGGACTCCTGCAGATATCTCGGTGTTCGATGAACACTCGCCGTGCGGGACAATGCACTATTTTTCCTGCGATACAAATCTTAAAGAGGCTCGGGGGTACATAAATAGCTGCGACAGAAGACAATGCCGTTCTCGGAACGTGAGTCGGTAAACTCGCCGATTCACTCGACCTTACCTGCACGGTGGTGAGGCCGTCGTTCATCGCGGCGGATATCTCCTCCTCTGCCAAGGCATCTGGCATGAGATGGTCGGGGTCCAGTCCGATGAGGGTGCTGCAGAAGTTCCGGATGGCTGCCAAGAACACTGGAGGGTGGACCTCGGTAACTGCGCCTCCGGCCCTGGCGAGGCGCTCGCTCACCAAGAGACCGCCGTCGTGGAAAGCCTCCAGGAATCCCTCCAGGATCTGCAACCCAGCAGCACACACGCAACGAGCTTACTCTCCAATTATAACTGGCAACAATTTGAATTTATCCAATTTTCACGATAGAAATCAGTGTCTCGCTTGTTCGTTTATGCACTATGAACTGCAAGGAATCAGGAATTGCGTAGCACAGGGTAATTTGTAGTGTCTAATATACATATACAGAACAAATAAATCAGTGCAGACTTTTAGAGGTTTCCAATTCAGTCAAGAATTTATCGTTGCAACAGCGCATATGCAGTACTTGAAATGATTACATTTACATATCAATACCACACACAGTTCTGAGGCGCACATATCGACCATGTTAGTACATGGCGTGGCCGCCATAAGCCCCAATGGAGGTGCTGCCTCCGGCATCTAGTCGAACGTACAGGTGGCGCATGCTGTCCTGAGAAACGTTACGTTACGCATGCTCAACCTCTTCACGTAGCTCTCTAACACTTGTTGGCTGGCCCGTCGCACGAGTCACGTCGGTTCCCACCATATTCCACACGTGCTCAATTGGAGACAAGTCTGGGTATATAGCTCTCCAGGGAAGTTTCTGCACGTCTTGCAGAGCACGTTCAAATTCGTGGGCAGTACTTGGGGGAACATTATCCTGTTGGAACAACACATCACCTTCGTGTTCAAGAACGTCAAAAGAACAGCCGTAGTAATATTCTGCACATACCGGGTGCTGGTTGTCACGCTCTCCACAAACACCTGAAGTGAACGGGAGTTGTAGCTCGTCGCACCCCAGTTCATAAGTCCTGTGGTGGCAGCGGTGTGCCTTGCGCGAATGCACCTTCTGGGACAGTGCTAACCAGCGTTCTGCTGCTGCTGTCGTGATTGGAACTCCAATGCACTTCACTACCTCACATAACATTTCTCCAACTGCAGGCTCTTGTGGATTGTGCTTTCTTACATCACGCATGTTCTTTAAGACCAGTTGTTTTTTATTAGCGATATCGGCTAACATATTCAAGTGTCAGCCAGTCTCTCAATGTTTAGGTCATCTTTGAAAAACTCAGTTGATTTTTCCAAATTTTTTTCACCTGTGTTTACTAAAAGCAAGAACTCTTGTTTAACTGCAATGACCTGTGTGAGTCCAGTTGAAGCAACCCTATCAGTAATGCAAGACTGCACCGTTTCACAAACATCAGTGTAAATACACTCCTGGAAATTGAAATAAGAACACCGTGAATTCATTGTCCCAGGAAGGGGAAACTTTATTGACACATTCCTGGGGTCAGATACATCACATGATCACACTGACAGAACCACAGGCACATAGACACAGGCAACAGAGCATGCACAATGTCGGCACTAGTACAGTGTATATCCACCTTTCGCAGCAATGCAGGCTGCTATTCTCCCATGGAGACGATCGTAGAGATGCTGGATGTAGTCCTGTGGAACGGCTTGCCATGCCATTTCCACCTGGCGCCTCAGTTGGACCAGCGTGCAGACCGCGTGAGACGACGCTTCATCCAGTCCCAAACATGCTCAATGGGGGACAGATCCGGAGATCTTGCTGGCCAGGGTAGTTGACTTACACCTTCTAGAGCACGTTGGGTGGCACGGGATACATGCGGACGTGCATTGTCCTGTTGGAACAGCAAGTTCCCTTGCCGGTCTAGGAATGGTAGAACGATGGGTTCGATGACGGTTTGGATGTACCGTGCACTATTCAGTGTCCCCTCGACGATCACCAGTGGTGTACGGCCAGTGTAGGAGATCGCTCCCCACACCATGATGCCGGGTGTTGGCCCTGTGTGCCTCGGTCGTATGCAGTCCTGATTGTGGCGCTCACCTGCACGGCGCCAAACACGCATACGACCATCATTGGCACCAAGGCAGAAGCGACTCTCATCGCTGAAGACGACACGTCTCCATTCGTCCCTCCACTCACGCCTGCCGCGACACCACTGGAGGCGGGCTGCACGATGTTGGGGCGTGAGCGGAAGACGGCCTAACGGTGTGCGGGACCGTAGCCCAGCTTCATGGAGACGGTTGCGAATGGTCCTCGCCGATACCCCAGAAGCAACAGTGTCCCTAATTTGCTGGGAAGTGGCGGTGCGGTCCCCTACGGCACTGCGTAGGATCCTACGGTCTTGGCGTGCATCCGTACGTCGCTGCGGTCCGGTCCCAGGTCGACGGGCACGTGCACCTTCCGCCGACCACTGGCGACAACATCGATGTACTGTGGAGACCTCACGCCCCACGTGTTGAGCAATTCGGCGGTACGTCCACCCGGCCTCCCGCATGCCCACTATACGCCCTCGCTCAAAGTCCGTCAACTGCACATACGGTTCACGTCCACGCTGTCGCGGCATGCTACCAGTGTTAAAGACTGCGATGGAGCTCCGTATGCCACGGCAAACTGGCTGACACTGACGGCGGCGGTGCACAAATGCTGCGCAGCTAGCGCCATTCGACGGCCAACACCGCGGTTCCTGGTGTGTCCGCTGTGCCGTGCGTGTGATCATTGCTTGTACAGCCCTCTCGCAGTGTCCGGAGCAAGTATGGTGGGTCTGACACACCGGTGTCAATGTGTTCTTTTTTCCATTTCCAGGAGTGTAGTTTTGTAGTATTCCTTTGAGGTTTTGAAAGCGTGCACTGAGCTGGCTTCGTTGTTTTCATTCTTCTTTGGTATACCTCGATTCCGAGGAAGCAAAGGATCATCAACTTTTCTTTTAAACACAATTCCCAAAAGTGTTCAAAACTGTCACTCCATCCATTCAATATACAAATCAAGCCCTCATATACTTTTTCCAGATCACCAACACTTAGATGGATTTTTTCATTAACATTCTCTACTGAGTTCACTGCACGGCAATAAGACGTAAAAAGAAATAAATTTTGAATTGTAATATTGACTCAAGGTAGCCTGCACATTTGTAACCTGCCTCTGTTTTGTCCTCTGCAGAAAATGTTTCAAAAAACTCTAGAAGTTCTTCAAAGCTTTTCAGTACGCTCAAGATACTACAAGCTCACATAGTCCATCGAGTCGGACAAAGCGGTCGTAGACCAGCTTGGTCGTTGGCGCTCTCACATCGTATGCTTCTGAAAAGTCCCATCCCTTTGTTGGATTCCCTTACGGTGTTTATTAAGTCTTTGGCTAAAGCCATAATATCCCTCATAGACGTAAGGTGGCGGGGACTGTCTACAACTGACAAGTCTAAACTGTGAGCAGTGCAGAGCAGATAATGTTCTTTATCTTGTATATCCACAAAAAAATTTTTTTAGTCCTTTGAACTTACCTCTCATATTCGAGGCACCATGACAGCACTGTTCTCTTAAGCTGTCCATTGATAAATGAAGACGAGCAAAAACGTCTTTCAAAATACTACCCAGAGTTTGTAATTCAGTGTTGGGGGTCTCATATAAGCCAATAAAATCTTCGTTGATGATTAAGGAATCATCGACAGTACGAATACAAAATGACACTTGTCCGTGAATCGAAGAATCACTTGTTTCGTCAACCATAACAGAAAACTGTTCAGTCTTCTTGATTGAAGCCAGTACCTTTTTGAACACAGACTTTGCTAATAGATCAATGATCTCGTTTTGAATATCGCAGGAGGCCCATTTATATCCCGAATGCCCTAATCAATCTTTAAACTCAGGTATGGAGCTAAACGGTCTTTCTTTCATATCCCTATCCAACTGTTCATTCAATTGGGAGGCCACACTTCGGTCAGTGATAGAATTTAGTTTCAGAACACCTTCTTTATGCATGAAAGTATTTTCATGAATACGGAATTTTTCCAAAGCCTTTTTCCAGTTAGAAAACGCTAGAGAAGTAAATGCATCTTCTTTTTCTGAAGAAAATTGTAATAGATTTTTAGCATCTGCCTCTCTGCAGGTTTTGCAAAAAACTTTTTCGGTAGATGCTTCATATTCTAGCCATGTATATTTGATCAACCAAGACTTCTGAAATGATCTTCCCTTACCGGATTGTCCAGGTTTCATCTGTGAACGGTTCTCGCCTGAAGACAATGAAGCAATTGACGACACAATAATTGTTGGAGGTTGACTTGCAGTATCATCAACTTGTATGCGCGCCTGTTTGGTAACAAATTTATCCATTCCAAACTTAATTCACAATACACTAAGAGACTAAAGTAAACGAATAAAATATAGTCACATAAAATAGTCCACTGGACACTTAAGTCGGAACACTAAACACGTATGCAGCGTGCACTGAACGAAACTGTGCACACTGAATGACTGCGACAGCAGGGTGGGCTTTATATAGGCGAGGCGTCGTAGTGTCTCGAAGCGTCAAGGCGACGCTAGGCGGAGGGTTCCAGGCGCCTCTGCTGCAGTCCTTCTGAAGGCTTTACCCGAAGGTTCGAGCACCGGGACAAATTCCCAGTATGCCCTCAGCACCGTAACAAAGTCATGATTCACACCGCTCGTTTCCAGTTAACCTGCTAATTATTGGTTTTAACCCACTACTGAATGTATTTCAAAGGTAACTATCGTTAAACAAGGAAAATAAATTCCAACATAATTTTGTGATTTTACAAAGCATAATATAACTAATAATTTTCTTAAATTATTGGGGAATGCCCCCCCCCCTCCTCAAACGAACTTTTGAGGGGGCTCGGCCCCCCTCAGGCCCCATGGAGTTGGCGCCTGTGGACACAGAAGGCCCTCTGGTAGCTGTGCAACTACACTAGCTGTTGGCGGGCCGACGTTTAAGCCATTATCGTTCCATCTACTATTCTGTAGGTGGCATATGCTCTCATCGGATCAAAATCGACGTCGTCTTTCCAGGTGTAATAATTTCTTTCCAGCAGTGTGTAATAATGGGCTTTGTGTAGCGTTTCCCATAAGCTTAATTGACAAACAGATACACATAACAGAGACTTTAGTCAAGAATTATGTATATTTTCTTTCACTATTTAGTCTATCAACGCTGAGGTAACGTTTTGATTCAGCGACTGTAGAAATCACTTGGTTTTGAGGTGAAGGACTCGTAAAGCCATGTTCAGAGCGTATAGACTCCTCAGTTGTCAGCAGCCGTGGCTGCACCTCGGGTCAGCAGTTCGTGGTGCACCACACAGCTGCTGTTCCACCAGATCCGTAACATTATCTTTTGTGGATGCTTGCAGGCCTTTCTATGAGGAGTTACTGCTTTGTTTGTGTTCAGCCATTCCTGTATTTTCCTTATTTTAGCATAGGGCCACAATTTCTCGTCACGAGTACTGTTGTTCACAAGTCGATTGATGACAAGCAAGCAAAAATGTACAAATGGTCAACCGCTGATTTTTGCAATGCTATCTACGAGCACGCAGTTCCCACACAGCCGATTTTTGAACCTTGCTCATTGCATGCAAATGTCGCACGATGGTGGAATCACCGTAGTTTGTGACATCTGCCAATTCTCAAGTACACTGCCGTGGGTCATTGCGGATTAATGCGTTTAAACGATTTTCATCAAACCTCGAAGATCTTTCTAAACGCGTCGACTCACTAACGTCAAAACGATCCTCCTTAAGACGAGTAAAGCATTTCCTTATCGTTCTCTATCCAATGGCATTTTCCACATACACGCTGAAAGTGTTCCTAGCTCTCTCCGCAGCTGTCACCCCTCTATTGAAACCAAACAGAAGCATATGTGGGAAATGTTCCTATTTCTCTACTCAGTACCCCATTCTAAAGCGTCCACAGCTCCGAATGACGAAATGATAACATGTAAACTCAAATACCAACAGCGAACTGCAAATAAAAAAATGACAATCTATAAAAAATCCCATAGCTATTGGAATACAGTATGATACGACTTGTTTTGAACCCACCCTCTATACTGAAATCTGGCAGTTTTTAATCCATGGCATACCGTCTTTTAGCCGTGTTTTGTTTTGACAGACAACGAATGTTGGGAAAAAAGATTCCAAGCTTTTCCGCTCTAACGTTTTAATCATGTGTAACCTGAAGATGTGGCTTTTAGAGCCACAGAACAGGTAATGGTACAGTAATAAATGGCCAAATACAGCTGAAGCTCTTATTAATACCCAAGATCAAAACAAAAACGCAAAGAAATTATGCACCAACGTAATATTTTTCATCTCGACCAGAGTGACTATGTTCTTGGAATAAAAAATTTAACTTGTTTATTTTTGAATGGACAACAGCTTTACTGCAGTGCATACACCGGTTCCCGTCAGATCACCGAAGTTAAGTGCTGTCGGGCATGACCGGCACTTGGATGGGTGACCATCCGGGCCGCCAGGCGCTGTTGCCATTTTTCGGGGTGCACACAGCCCCGTGATGCCAACTGAGCAGCTACTCGACCGATTAGTAGCGGCTTCGGTCAAGACTACCGTCATAACGACCGGGAGAGCGGTGTACCGACCACACGCCCCTTATCCGCATCCTCATCTGAGGATGACACGGCGGTCGGATGGTCCCGATGGCCTGAAGACGGAGAGCTTTATTTTGGAGTCCAAGCTTATGCATTGCACATATGATATGATGAACAAGACAATAACAATATAGTCGATCGGTATCAATCCTATGAAGTATGAGCTTGAGATTTCGATCTTAAATAACCCACACCCTCTGAAGGGTGTGAATAAAAGTATCTTCATGTACAGCAATTCCTACAAGATGTTCCTTTTTCATTTCTGTTTGCTTCTTTAGCGCGTTATTATAAGTCCTTACAAACAACGAATTCTGGAAATTTGTCTTATGGCACCAAACTGCTGAAGTCAACGGTCCCTAAGCCTGTTATTGTGTGGTCTTCAGTCCTGAGACTGGTTTGATGCAGCTCTCCATGCTACTCTATCCTGTGCAACCTGCTTCATCTCCCAGTACCTACTGCAACCTACATCCTTCTGAATCTGCTTAGTGTATTCATCTCTTGGTTTCCCACTATGATTTTTACCCTCCACACTGCCCTCGAATGCTAAATTTGTGATCCACCCTGATGCCTCAGAACATGTCCTACCAACCGGTCCCTTCTTCTTGTCAAGTTGTGCCACAAACTCCTCTTCTCCCCAATTCTATTCAATTCCTCCTCATTAATTATGTGATCTACCCAGCTAATCTTCAGCATTCTTCTGTAGCACCACATTTCGAAAGCTTCTATTCTCATCTTGTCCAAACTATTTATCGTCCATGTTTCACTTCCATACATGGCTACACCCCATACAAACACTTTCAGAAACGACTTCCTGACATTTAAATCTATACTCGATGTTAACAAATTTTTCTTCTCCAGAAACGCTTTCCTTGCCATTGCCAGTCTACATTTTATATCCTCTCTACTTCGACCATCATCAGTTATTTTGCTCCCCAAATAGCAAAACTGCTTTACTATTTTAAGTGTCTCATTTCCCAATCTAATTCCCTCAGCATCACCCGACTTAGTTCGACTACATTCCATTATCCTCGTTTTGCTTTTGTTGATGTTCATCTTCTATCCTCCTTTCAAGACACTGTCCATTCCGTTCAACTGCTCTTCCAAGTCCTTTGCTGTCTCTGACACAATTACAAAGTCATCGGCGAACCTCAAAGTTTTTATTTCTTCTCCATGGATTTTAATACCTACTCCAAATTTTTCTTTTGTCTCCTTTACTGCTTGCTCAATATACAGATTGAGTAACATCGCGAAGAGGCTACAATCCTGTCTCACTCCGTTCCCAACCATTGCTTCCCTTTCATGTCCCTCGACTCTTATAACTGCCATCTGCTTTCTGTACAAATTGTAAATAGCGTTTCGGTCCCTGTATTGTACCCCTGCCACCTTCAGAATTTGAAAGAGAGTATTGCAGTCAACATTGTCAAAAGCTTTCTCTAAGTCTACAAATGCTAGAAACGTAGGTTTCCCTTTCCTTATCTTTCTTCTAAGATAAGTCGTAGGGTCAGTATTGCCTCACGTGTTCCAACATTTCTACGGAATCCAAACTGATCTTCCCCGAGGTCAGCTTCTATCAGTTTTTCCATTTATCTCTAAAGAATTCGCGTTAGTATTTTGCAGCCGTGCCTTATTAAACTGATAGTTCGGTAATTTTCACGTCTGTCAACACCTGCTTCCTTTGGGATTGGAATTATTATATTCTTCTTGAAGTCTGAGGGTATTTCGCCTGTCTCATACATCTTGCTCACCAGATGGTAGAGTTTTGTCAGGAATGGCTCTCCCAAGGCCGTCAGTAGTTCCAATGGAACGTTGTCTAGTCCAGGGGCCTTGTTTCGACTCAGGTCTTTCAGTGCTCTGTCAAACTGTTCACACAGTATCATATCTTCCATTTCATCTTCATGTACTTCCTCTTCCATTTCCATAATATTGTCCTCAAGTACATCGCCCTTGTATAGACCCTCTATATACTCCTTCCACCTTTCTGCTTTCCCTTCTTTGCTTAGAACTGGGTTTCCATCAAAGCTCTTGATATTCATGCAAGTGGTCCTCCTTTCTCCGAAGGTCTCTTTAATTTTCCTGTAGGCAGTATCTATCTTACCCCTAGTGAGATAAGCCTCTACATCCTTACATTTGTCCTCTAGCCATCCCTGCTTAGCCATTTTGCACTGACTGTCGATATTATTTTTGAGACGTTTGTATTCCTTTTTGCCTGCTTCATTTACTGCATTTTTATATTGTCTCCTTTCATCAATATTTCTTCTGTTACCCAAGGGTTTCTACTAGCCATCGTCTTTTTACCTATTTGATCCTCTGCTGCCTTCACTATTTCATCCCTAAAAGCTACCCATTCTTCTTCTACTGTATTTCTTTCTCCCATTCCTGTGAATTGTTCCCTTAAGCTCTCCCTGAAACTCTGTACAACCTCTGGTTCTTTCAGTTTATCCAGGTCCCATCTCCTTAAATTGCCACCTAAGCCTACGCGCTAATTAATCTAACTTAAACTGACTTACGCTATGGACGACACACACACCCACGTCCGAGGGAGGACTCGAACCTCCAGCAGGGGGAGCCGCACGGACCGTGACAAGGCGGCTTAGACCGCACGGCTACCTTGCACGACTACAAACAATGAAAATTGCCTAGCTTGTAGAAAGAAAACTAGTTAGTTCACCTGAGAGATGACTGTGGGGTTTTTGAGAACTCAGCATGTCTTCCAGCGGCTGCCTTACCTCGGCTGGCTGACTCACCTCCGAGTGGAACGTGGGGTTGATGAGTTTGCGGTGCGCCCTCCACCGGCCGGCATCCAGGGTGACCAACCCGTCGCCGACGAAGGTCCGCATGGCGTTGGTGCCGAAGCTGCCTCGATCCACCAGCTTCGACGTCAGCAGGATGTGCTGCGCGTCATCTGGGTGTGCCACCAGCACCACCAACATTGGGCCCAGGTACAGCCTGCCGCAGGATAAGACGGCTACCCACGTGTTCAATTGTCGGTATGGCAGACAAAACAGTTGTACACGTATTACAACAATAATTAGCGTGACCCGACAGTTCACGAACATGACAATACACCAGTGAGAAAGTTTACACGACTGTATAAGGCGTGTACAATGCACTAAGAAGTCATTATGATGTGATTTCTCCAAATACCGTAATAAAAGACTCTAAGCATCTTGGCAACAAGTCAAAGACGGAGTGCATCTGTTCCTGGAGATCTCTCAATAATTCTTGCATCTTTGACCACAAATATTTATTAGCAGCAATGGAGGTGGGAATGAACAAGTGCTGTCAAACCATCTACATCTACACGGATACTCCACAAATCACGCTTAGGTGCCTAGCAGGGGGTTCATCGAACCACCTTCACAATAACTATGTAATATTCCACTCTCGAACAGTGTGTGCGGAAAACGAATAGTTATATCTTACCGTGTGAGTTCTGATTTCCCTCATATTTTGTTATGATAATCGTTTCGCCCTATGTAGGTCGGCGTCAACAAAATATTTTCGCACTCGGAGGAGAAAGTTGGTGATTGACATTTCGTCAGAAGATGCCACCGCAACGAGAAACGCGTCGTTCCGATTATGTCTACCCCGAATCCTGTACCACGTCCACTCTCTCCCCTATCTCTCACGCAAGGCCTCTGAACAACGTACTGTGCTAGAATTGCGGTAATCGTGGTAGCATCTAACATGTAAACTACCATCTCTGTGGGACATTTTGAAATGATAAATAGTGGTAAAATACAACCCTTGCCTTAGCAAGTGAGGAATGACATTCATGTTCCCCTCGAACAGTATGTGGTTCGTGATTTGTTGATAACAGAAGTAGACCCAGTGGTATATGTGAGACAGATCCAGCCTCCAGAGAACGTCTTCGAACAAGACTCCCAGAGAAAAGAAAAGATGTGCCATCACGAGTAAAATGAATGCTGCTATTGAATAAAGACACCAAGATGAGTATTAGCTGACCGTCCAACATAATACATTTTTAAGACCATAATAGGTCATAAGATTCGAAACTAGTGAAATGTTGTAACTCCATCCAACGTGATGAAGACGTCTGGGAATAAAAGTGTTTTCCAAACTAGAGGGTGGTGTACTCACCTTTCTGCAACACACTCATGTAGATAAACACACATTTAACATCACATAATGTGAGGTGGTAAATGAGGATATGTTGCAAGATTATGTTAACAACAATCGTGGCAATTTTTGAAGCTGCTGTCTTGGATGCAACTCCTAATTTTCAAATTAAAATATGGTTATGCGGCACGTTAAACAGATCGAGAAGTACATGAGAACAAACGAATGAGTATTTCTACGTATTTACAACTACAAGTCAAGAGATGGGTGGTAATCTAGGTAGCATAAATACATCACAATTGCATTTAATTATGCTGGTAACTAGTTTCAAACTAGAAAGTTAGTTTTCAATCCAGGCCTATTCAAGATAAAATATAAAACCTTATAAAAAACATTATTTCATTAGTTGTTCGCTAAATTATAACATACCTGCACTAACAGTGCATGGTTAGTGAACAGCCATTTACTCATACAGTAGGCAGCATTTCCCTAATACATAGTCACACTGAATGTCAGACCAATTTCACGATGTAGACAAGTTCAAAAACTGCATCTGAACTAGACTAAAGCCCAGTACTGACGACATTGGCGCCTACAACCAACGGTGTATGGCGTCTCAAATCAGAACTGTTCTTGTGCATCTCCATATATCGTGTCAGATATCTTATATGACGAATAACAAATGGCAGTATCTCCCATCATGTCAGAAAATTTCCAGGAGAGATTCTTTTATTTCTGAGTTTGCAGTACTAAAAAGAAACAAATGCTGTTTTTATGTTTCCTGGTACGTGTGCGTCCTTGAGATGGCCATGTTTCTGCAAAACCTCGCTAGGTGGCAGCACTGTGATTAGCAACGCCCTATTGTGGTTACTGACGCAGTAGTTACGGTGACGTAATGGTTGCTGATTGTGAGCAAAGAGTGAACATTACATTGTGTGTTAAGCTCGGAAAAATCCCTAGTGAAACGTGAACAAGGATTAAGTAAGCCATATGCACGCGAGGCAGTTTGAAGAGATCGTGGTTTCGAGTGGAATAGAAGGTTTCGTGAAGGCAGAGGTTCAGTGCAAGACAATCCCGGAGCTGGTCACCTGTCTACAGCGACTAAAAAGAACGCACTGTGACGAATGAGCTTACAGGCATAGCGGCTGAATATTTCCTTGCTTGCTTCCAAGACCTCCATAAACGTTGGCAACTGTGAGGGGTCTACTTCGATAGGAGTATTTTTTATTTCTAAAAAAACCTGACCCGGAACTTTTATGACAAAGGAACTACGTATATTATGCAACACTTTATATTAACCAAATTTACAGCAACACAAGTCCAATGTCAACAATAGTTATAACAAGCGTAATATGCAGAGGTTATTGGGAAATGTATGACGCTTTTCAGAAAGTAATTAAGAGAGACAGAGATCAGCTAGGGATTTTGAAACTTTTCAATGCGATTGTGTGGATTACCATGGCGCTGGAAGAACCGAAAGGTGACAGTCGCAGGCAGGGAAGCCTGGTGTGTGGATGTACAGTAGCTGTTTCACGTCTGGCGATGTTAATATTTTTTTGGTATTAAAACTGTACACATTGGGGTGGCGGCGTCACATGTGTCATAAAGCTGTCTCCAGAAATGGTGGAGTTAGCTAGGTTATCCAACACTAATCTGTGATGGAATTTGGAACCAACTTTGCAATAAATTAATTCCATCTCAAAGGAGATGAAGCGTTAGGGCAATTATCGTTCTGCGCTCTTCAACTACAGCACCATAACAGCTACAATAAACAGGACAAGAATTTTTATTAAATATAAGTGAATAGAAGTGTATGGAAGATTACTGTCCTAACATCACACGCCATTATTCAGTAGAGCCAGTTATTTAAAATCGGTCTCTGAAATTCATTATCCCGAATTCTTTGTCATTGTTTTTAAGTAATTCTAACTGAGTACAAACGGTCAAAAGATCGTATAAAATTTCCGGAATCGCGACAGCGGAAGACTGTCCGTTGGCTACCATAGCGGCCGCCACGAAAATGGGCACCTGAATCCCATACCATTGATAGTGATAATTTTCAGTGCTAGTAAAAATTCCGAAAGAAAATAGTTACATCTGTATTTTTAGTCTACAATATGATGGAGCACTGTGTAAAGAAAATTCTTGCAAACTGCTGCTGCTGCAAAAAAGTACGAACAAACATCAGCAGAAATATATATATATATATATATATATATATATATATATATATATATATATCGGCCAGGCTGCATCGGAATAGTGTGGAAGGCAGCGTGAGAGCGTGAATACGCTGTTCCAGTGTCCTCATGTATATAATCTGACGCGATTTCTTGTTACGGATCCATCTGATCGCCTGGAACAGCGTGTTCATGCTGCCTTCGACACCGTTCGAATGCTGCCTGGCGGATGTGGACGTGTCAGAGAGATGACGCACACTTTGAGGTACAGGGAAACCATTTGCAAGACACACTGTAACTGTGGCTGCAACGTACAGCGTGTGTTAGACTGGAGTCTCTGGAACAAATTTGCCTGGATAAATGGTCTCTAGCGTGGAAACCGTGCATTTGAGGACATAAGTTCATTAGACCTTCCCTAGAATTGTGCACTGTGGAAAAAATCACCCTGTAGTATGAGTGCGTAAAATCCCAGAGAGAAAGTTATTAAGAAAACTATGGAATTAATGTTGATAACATCTAAGACATTACTACTTTATCGTGTCAGGTGTGAACGCATTTTCTTTACGAGAAACTCCGTGCGCGACAGCGCTGGTTTGCTGGCGCCAGGATTTCAGTTCCGACGGCTCGCCTCGATAAGACCGAGAGCATTCCCAGCCTCCCAAAATTTTTTTATTTGCAGCTCCTACTGCCCCTTTATCACTGCACCCATCATTACATCACCGATGTACACTACACGAAAGTAAACGTACGTACAGCCAATGTTTGCGCTGAAGTCGAGTAAAATACGTTTTTGCGTGTGGTTTCGTGAAACCCAAATTTTATTGAGGTATAGGCCTACTACATGACTATTGTCCTCTGCGTGCAACAAATACATTTTACACACTTTGCTCTTGCTCCTGCAATGACTTTTCATTCCATTAACAATTCTTGGCTCGTTCATGAATCTTTGCAATATATGAGTGGAAGATACTGGTAAACGGCTAACATTTGACCTCACACGTTCAGTATGTGTAGACAATATTGAGAATATTTTGAGGGCCATCAGTACTGCTCTTCAATATTTTTAGTACTGACAGTAAGTGAGTAGGAAACCTCAGACGGTCATTATATTAACAATCTGAGCCCCCAGGGGCTCAGCATTCATTTGCCGGGTACGGGCTTGGCGACCCCCGGGATCCTGAGCTGGGGACTGGTAAGCGCCGCCAGCCCCCTGTCACCGTAAGCTCTGGGCATACTTCAGCGACCACCGTGCGGCGCTGCGGTGGAATGTTGTGTGTCTCAGGGAATGGGGATCTTGGCTTGACCGCCCGGATCGCGAGGATGGAATAAACCTCTATAAAAAAAAACCTCAATCTCAAGATGTGCTGCGCGCTGATGAGATGCATGGCTGTTGAGGTGGAACAGTCGTTAGCGGGCAACCTCTGGGGAGCCTGCCGCACCTCAGTGTTATAAGGCTTACCTAGACACGCGGGGCTCTGTCTAGGTGGACTTCTAGTTCCCTAGCTGCTCGTGGGACCGAGATGGAACCCTCGAACTTTTCTTCTTCTCCTCCCAGCGGAAATGGTGGGCCGCTGGTAGGTTCTAACACCCAATCTAACAAGAGGGCTCGTGTAGCCAGTCCTCCTGATTCAGGCAGTCGTAACAGAACGCATGCTGCTTCGCAGAATGTGTTTCTTATAATTAAAAGAAAAGATGGGAGTTTCGATAAAGTTTCACCGTTTTATATAGAGAAGGGCTTAGAAGGTATTGCTGGCACATTACAATCTGTGAAGCGCTTGCGAAATGGCACCTTGTTGGTTGAAACATCTAGCTTCCAGCAAGTCCAGAACCTTCAGAAGGCACAATTTCTTGGGGAGTTTGCGATAGAGACTGAATTTCACAACACCTTGAACTACAGCAAGGGTGTTGTGACTTGCAGAGATCTTGTTGACATTCTCCAAGACGAACTGAAGGCTGAATGGTCCCGGGAAGGAACTGTCGACGTGCAACACGTTATGAAATGGGTGGATGGTACTCTCATAAAGACTGACTCATTTATCCTTACATTTAACAGCACCAAATTGCCGGAGCATGTGAAGGCAAGTTTCCTACGTCTTAGTGTACGGCCTTATTACCCGAACCCCATGCGGTGTTTTAAATGCCAACACTTTGGACACACTACTCTTGGCTGTAGAGGGGAAGCCACTTGCGGGAATTGTGGTAAAGCCGCCCATGAGGGAGTTGGTTGCTCCTCTCCTCCCAAGTGTGTCAACTGCTCTGGGGATCACCCTGTGTGGAATAGGGAATGCAGAGTTTTCCTTGAGGAACAGAAGATCCAGGAACTTAAAACCGCAAAACGCATCCCGTATGGTAAGGCAAAGAAACTATTCAAGTCCCTGCAGCCGCCCACGTTCGCTGCATCCTTTTCTTCCGTTCTGAAACAGCCAGTCTTGAAAACTGATGCCGCTACACAAACGGAGGTTGCTACTGTCAGCACTAGCACCTGCGTTTGTCAATGTACGTGTGCTGCTGCCGTTCCTGTGAAGCCTGCTGCTCCTCCCCAGCCTTCTGACCAGGCCGTGGTAGCTGACATCATGGAACTTCCTGCCCCTTCCCGGGTCCAGTCTTGTGCACTGCCCAGCGCTGCTACACCCCCTACTGCTTCTGAGGTTTTGGCTCCAGTGCCACCTCAGACCAAAAAATCCAAGCCAAAGGTAAAGACTCGCCCGCTGAAGGAGACTGAAGTTATACAGTCTGCTGATGTCGATGTCATTCTCTCTGACGTCTCTCTCGACTCCTCTTCAGAGGCGATGGAGGTTGATGTCAGACTGGGGCAATCATCTCGCCCCAAAACTGAGCCTCCACCTGTTGTGGGCTCTCCTCCCCGACAGAAAGTGAGAATGAAGGTACTCCCACCATGATAGATGGCTCCCATTATACAGTGGAACATGAATGGATTCCGGGCACATGTGGAGGAGCTGAACATCCTAGCACGACAATGCCCCCTGTGCTTGTGTTTACAGGAAACGCACTTCAAACCATCTGATGCTCCTGTACTAGGGGGCTATACATTGTATCGCAAAGATGACCTGACTGGAGAAAGGGCCAAAGGCGGAGTCGCCGTGTTTGTCAATAACGACCACCACTCCTCTGCTCTCCCCCTGGATACTGACCTGCAAGCAGTTGCAGTTGAAATTCATTCCCGTCGAAGGCTTACTGTTTGCTCCCTTTATTTACCCCCTCTGGATACAGTGAATTTAGAGGCTCTCACAGATCTTATCGCACAACTTCCCCGCCCATTTCTCCTCCTGGGGGACTTCAATGCCCATCATGTCCTGTGGGGCTCCACTTCTCTTTGCACTCGAGGTCGAAGTTTGGAGAGCCTCCTAACATCTCAAGTGTTGTGCATCCTCAACACAGGTACTCCAACTCATTTCTCTACTGCTACTGGGTCATTCTCAGCCATTGACCTATCTTTCTGCTCTCCAAACCTCACCGACTCTGTTCACTGGGAGGTCATTGACGACCTTCATTCCAGCGATCACTTCCCCATCCGCATTCATCTCCTGGATGGTGTATTGCTGGAGCAGAGGCTGCCATCGTAGATGATTGGCAGGGCTAACTGGCCACTGTTCATTCGGTTGGCTTTGAACGCCACTACAGCGTACAGGAATGGGTGGATCACATCACACTTGTGATCCATCATGCTGCTAACCTGTCCATACCACAGTCTTCTGGCCCTCTTAAGCGGCGCCTTGTGCCTTGGTGGACAGAAGAGTGCCGTTCAGCCATCCGGGACAGGCGTGCCGCTCTTCCCCGATTTAAATGCCGCCCAACAGCGGTCAATCTTACCGCCTTTCGAATCGCGAGAGCAAGAAAAGGTCATGGCAGGAGTTCCTGGACTCCATCAACCGTTCCACTTGTTCCACAAAGGTATGGGAAGCCATCCGGAGGATTTCCGGTAAACGCAGCCGTTTACCAATAGCTGCAGTCCTGAACCAGGGAAGCCTCCAAACAACACCCAGAGCCATTGCTCAGACGCTGGCAGAGCATTTTGCACAAAGTACTGCCACTGAAACCCAGGATCCAGCGTTTCGTCGCTACCGTTCGACTGTCGAAAGAGCGAACTTGGACTTTCGGTCGAACAGTTCTGAGGCCTACAACTCCCCTTTCTCCATGTGGGAACTTGAATCGGCACTTACTGCGACTTCTGACACTGCGCCAGGTTACGACCGCATCCGGTACTCCATGCTTCGACATCTGCCAGCGGCGTCAAAGGAAATGCTCCTCGAATGTTTTAATCTCATATGGCAGACAGGAGTGTTCCCCACCTCGTGGAGGGAGGCAATCCTCATACCTCTCCTCAAACCAGGAAAGGACCACACATGTCCCAGTAGTTATCGTAGTATCGCCTTGACAAGCTGTGTCGGAAAGACCCTGGAACGGATGGTTAACCGTCGTCTGGTCTGGCTGTTAGAGACTAGAAAGCTCCTTAGCCGCTTTCAGTGTGAATTCCGAAAATTTCGGTCCACAGTTGACAACCTGACCCTCCTCGAGGCGGCTATTCAGCAGGCTTTCCGCCGTCATCATCACTGTATTGGTATCTTCTTTGATATCAGTAAGGCATACGATACTACTTGGAGACACTGTATTCAATCAATGGGGCTTTCGTGGCCGCCTCCCCATTTTCATTCGGTCTTGCCTGTCTCAGCGGTTTTTTCGGACCCGCGTTGGTAACACACTGTCTGATCGCTTTGAGCAAGAGAACGGTGTCCCCCAGGGCAGTGTTTTAAGCGTTACCCTCTTTCCCATAGCCATCAACAGTATAACGTCTACAGTGAGGAGTCCAGTACAGTGCTCCTTGTTTGTGGACGACTTTGCTGTTTTCTGTTCCTCCTCCAGTGTTGCAGCCGTGAGCCGTCAGTTGCAGCTAACAGTGCGGCGGTTAGAGGAGTGGGCTGCAAAGACGGGTTTTCGGTTTTCTGCCGATAAGTGTGTTTGTGTTCATTTTAATCGTTCTCGTCGTCTTTTTACTCCAGGTTGTCATGGCTGCCACACCTACGTGATTTGAAAGCCAGAACCCTGAAGGCACTGAACATCCTCAAGTACCTCAGCCACAGGTCCTGGGGCGCAGACAGGGCGCGTCTCCTTCAGTTTTATCGAGCTTTCGTGCGCTCACGGCTGGACTACGGGTGCACAGTATATGGGTCAGCAAGGCCATCTTATTTGCAGGTCCTTGACGCTGTCCACCATGCTGAGATTCGACTGGCCACGGGTGCTTATCGGACCAGTCCCGTACCCAGCCTCTGTGCTGAGGCTGGCGAACCGCCACTTACCATCCGGCGGCAGCTCCTGCTGGTGCGCCACGCTTGTCACTTTCTTGGAGCTCCCAGCTCGCCTGCTCACCATCTTGTTGCCCATCCACCTCTGGACCGCCTTTTTTCCCGCCGCCCCCGGGCTACGTTGCCATTTGGGATCCGTGTGCAACGTGTGCTAGAGTCGCTTGGTGTGGAGTCTGTACAACCCCAAATGCAGGGTTTTAACCGCCTGCCACCCTGGTTACTGAAGAGGCCCGGAGTGATTTTAGATTTATTGCAGTACAAGAGAGATTGCACTCCTGCCACCGTTTTTAATACGGCATTTTCTGCCATTTTATCTGAGCACCACGACTGTGTAGCTGTTTTTACAGATGGGTCGAAACAGGGGGATTCCGTTGGTTGCTCAGTAGTTTTTCCGGATCGTGTCCTCAAGGTCCGACTGCCTCAGACTTTTACTGTCTTTGATGCAGAATTGTCTGCGGTCTTGCGGGCACTGGAACAGATGAGACTTTCTTCCTCTCCTAAATTTCTTGTCTGTTCCGATTCACTCAGTGCCCTTCACTCATTGCAACGTATGTATCCGGCAGACAAAATTGTCCAGACCATCCAGGATGCCCTCCTCCGACTACAGCGACTGGGGAAGGTTGTATCTTTCTGCTGGGTTCCGGGGCATGTCGGCATTGCTGGGAATGAAAGGGCGGATCTCGCAGCCAAGGAGGCGTGTCTCGATCCACAAGTATCTCAGTGTGCTATCCCCTTGCACGCACTCACCTCGCTGGTGAGCTCCCGAGTCATGCGTCGGTGGGAGGATGAGTGGCTGGAAGTGACTGACAATAAGCTCCGTATAGTGAAGCCCACAACGCGTGTGTGGTGTACTTCGTTTCAGCCCCATCGACGAGACGAGGTTCTCCTCACTCGGCTTCGAATAGGCCACAGCCCTATGACGCACGGCTTCCTGCTCCGGCGAGAAGACCCTCCATTGTGTGGTGCTTGCGGCGTCCAGGTCACTGTGCGCCACGTTTTATTGGATTGCGTTTTATTTTCTGACCAGCGGGTCGCGGCTGACTTGCCAGCGGACCTGCCTTCTCTTTTAGGCAACACTGGGACGAATGTGGTTAAAGTTTTAAAGTTCTGTGCCATGTCAAATGTTTTTACAAAGATTTTAGGGAGAGGATTTTAATTTGTTCACTGCGCCCATATTTTATGTAAGTGGCCAGCCAATGACAATTTTGTGTGGCATTCTTGTTGCTATGTTTTCCCTTTCCTTCGGTTTTACTTTCTTTTGTCGTATTTTCCTTCTTTTCCTACTTTGTTTGAATGTGTTTTTCAGTTTTATTAGGTCTGTCCACATTCGTTCCTTTTAATGTGTGTCAGGGCGCTGATGACCTCGATGTTGAGCGCCCATAAGCCCCAACACACACACACACACACACAACAATCTGACAATACTATTACCACTGAACCAGTTATGGCACCTTTAGTAAAGCAGGAAAAGACAGCTTCAGATCTATTTGTATTCATCTGAAATTTACTAGTGGCACGCTAACTTACACTTTACCGATCGCATTGCTAACTTATTTGCTGATATTGATCATGAGAGTAATTTCACTTATTTTCCACTAATTTAGTTTTCATTAATTAGCAATTGCAAAACTTAATGATGGTAGCCATTCAGCTACGTCGTAAATATCACAGCTTTTGTCCTTCTGGACTGATAGCAGCACACTGTAATTTACTGTCATAAAGTGAACTCGTTTCAATAGAAGTTAAATCGGTTGTGAAAGAATAAAATAAAATTGCTCCTTCTGAGCTGGCGACCGCAAAACTTCGTAGAATTAGTATCTTTTAAAGAAGGGCTTTCGTGCGGTAAGATTATACCAGTCTACAATCCATTCGCAAGTGGGATGAGGATAAAACTACAAGGTACGCAGTGAAGGGATTAATCTACGAAATATCTTTTGTTGTGTGCCGAAATAATTGAATATCGAGCGCAGTTATCCCCATGGGGGTTTGGAGAGGGGTCCGAGATAAAAGTGCAGAAATCAGTGTGGGACATACGACCAACATCCGTTAGGACGGTGAGGCGAAATTTGGTGTTAATGGGCTATGGCAGTGGCAGACCGTCACGAATTCCTTTTCTAAGAGCGCGACATCGCCTGCAGAGCTTCTGCTGGGCTCGTGACCGTATCGTTTGGACACTACGCGACTGGAAAACGGTTGCCTGGTTAGACGAGTCCCGGCTTCAGTTGGTAAGAGCCGACGGTCAAGGGTTCGAGTGCGGCGCACACCCCTCGACGCCGTGGATCCAAGTTGTCAACAAAGCACTCTGCAAGCTGGATGTGGGCTGGGTTTACATGGAATGGACTGCGTCCTCTCGTGCAGCAGAACCGGTCATTGACTGGAAATTGTTATGTTCGGCTTCTTGGAGACATTTTGTAGCCATTCGTGGACTTCATGTTCCCAAACGAAGATGGTACGCTTTCGGATACAATGAATCAAAGCACTGGCCCATAATTCTTCACGACTGGTTTGACAAACCTTCTCGACAATTCGAGCAAACGACATTAACCCCATCAAACAATCGTGGGACATAACGGAGAAATCAGTTCGCGCACAAAATCCCGCATCGGCAACACTCTTGCAATTACTGACCGCTATACAGGCAGTGTGGCTCAATATTTTTTCCAAAGACTTGTAGAGTCCATGCCATGTCTAGTAGCTGCCCTAAGTGTAACACCTCGGTTCAGTTTACAGTGATAAAAGCTGTAGAAAGAATAATTTAAGAATACAATTTTTAGAGGGGAAAACAGTGTAGAATCAGAGTTCGGTAATTGCAGATCAAAATTATAGTATATCAGCAAGTAGTTTGACGTCTAAGAGCAGCAAAGCCACGGAAGCTCCGTCATGGAGAAGGCAGTGACGTTAAACTCTTGTGATGAAAAACCTATAAAAAGGCCTGATCGTCACTATTGCCGCCTTTTTTTCCGTGATTGTTTCGTTAAAGGCCGGGGAACCCGTGTCAGTCAGCGAGACAATAATTAGATTGGACGTTATCGTGTTAAGATTCACGATAAACTGTTAGAATATTACGGATATTAAAAGTGATGTAGAGTACGATCTCTGACTGTTGGTAGCAACGGAGTATTAAGGGGATTTTAGGACTTTAGTGCTAGATTGGAACTTTACGGACATATAGACGACAGAAACTCAAATTATCTGCTGATACGAGTGAATTCAGAGGTACCGGTATTCAGATATTAACGTGTGGACTTTTGAAAGTGTCGTGTGCCGTTAGTTGCGAAACTGGACGTAGAGCGCGTGCACATCGGCATTTGCGGACTATTTAGATTCCTCCAGGCTAGGAACCTTTTAAATAGACTATCATCCATCACCATCTTAATCCTTGAATATAGAGTGAAAGTGAAATACAAGAGTGTTGTACTTATTTCATTTACCTAGTACTAATCAGTGAAGGTTTTACGGAACCAAAGTTATTGAGCAGTAAGTCAGCACCATCTAGCGGAATGCGTAGGCATTAACTAACACGCTAACTTAAGTGAACGTTTACGTGTTTTACGGACTTTCTTAATATGAAATTTTGTGACTCTCTGACGTCCGCTCTCCCTCCGAAAGGTGGCACAGGCTGTCTTAATCATAAAAGGGGAGCGTTTTAACCGGGAAAATTACTAAATAAAAGCGATATTTACAAGACTCGCAGTAATAGCAAAACACAAGGCTCGCACCTCATCGGAGAGTCGTCGCTGTCACGTCGGGAAGTAAAACCTACCGACGATACGTATCTGCGAGCAGACGTCGACGTGGAGTACCTAAAAAGGGACCCACAAGAGAGTTGGGGATGCTTCGTAAGCCAAGCAAAAGGAGACTGCACGATATCAGGAGGCAGCCTACCTACCCCTCGCTGGAGAAACTGCCGTCTTCCGAGACGGCAACAGCCTGGGGTTGACGGTTTTCGCTGAAACAACCAGTTTCCGCTTCTGTCGGTTTTTCTTCACGCCAGACTGACTGCTAAAACCACTCAAAATAATCTATTTCTGAAAAATCTATTTTTGGTTTTTATTCCTTTTATTTTCTGTAATAAACGTAGATATCGAAATTTTTTTACTCTCTCAGTTTCAAGATACATAGAATCAAAATATTAAACAGGGAAATAAAAGAAAACTTGTTCCGTCTACCGTTCGATCATTTTTTCGAAAAGTGATGAGTGGTTAAACACGACAAAAGGTCACCAGCATCCGCCTAGTGATTCTAATTTTTTCATACTCTGTTCAAAATTAATGTTGTAGCTGGTCATCATACCACTGTTTGAACATTACGACAAATCAGGGCTAAAGGGAGAAAGCTGAGGTTGGAGAAGTCTGTTTTTCATGTTAACGTGTCCGTTTTCGAGGGCTGCAAGCAGATACAGGCATGCTATGTAGACACAGCCAGCAGACTACCTACTTTCTATTCTTATTGTATACCATGAATTAATTGTTTTTTTTATTTATTACTGTTACCATAACCTCCTTCCTCTTTTTCATGATTTCATAGAAACGGCAGACAAATGTTTGATTTTTGAAGCAAACGAAGCACTGAACTTCATTGCTACGTCACTTCGTAAAAATGTTTCCCAACTAGTATTTGTGCCAATCTGCAGTACAACTGGTGTCCGAGGCCGACAGCGAGGAACTGTTCTGTAGGCCAGGTGTGCACGAGTCGTGCACTCCGCACGCCGCACGCGGACCACAGGCCGCGCCACGAGAGGGCAGCCACTCGTTGTCTCAGCAGCAGTGCTCTGCCAGTTCTCACGCCCTGCGTTTGTTGCTCGTTTCTGTCAGCATTGTTCTTAAAGTACCACTAATAACTTCTACCGTTTTCTATAACAACGCAATATTTCAAACCAAACTAATTTTACGAATAAAAATTACTCCATTTTACAAAATGGTTTATTTAAATACGAACAATTTCGGCACTGCTGATATGGCTAATTGATATTTCATTTCTTTTTTTTTACTCGGTTATTAGTAAAAAATATGAAACAGCTATGATAGCCGAGACCAAACACATACCAAAAAATACCTGTTGTTCAAAACCGGTATCGGTTTTAACCAGTCGGTTTTTTTCCATCCCTACGACGGCCACAAGCTGAAGATGAAGGGACAGAGAAAGTATATGTGGATATTGAACGAGTAACACAGTACGTGAAGAGAGATGAAAATCTAATAGTCATGTGGGACTGAAATGCAGTTGTAGGGGAAGGAGTAGAAGAAAAGGTTAAAGGAGAATACCGGCTCGGGACAAGGAATGACAGAGGAGGAAGACTAATTGACTTCTGTAATAAATTTCAGCCAGTAGGGGCGAATACTCTGTTCAAGAATCACAAGAGGAGGAGGTATACTTGGGTGATACGGCAAGATTTCAGTTAGATTACATCGTGGTCAGACAGAGATTCCGAAATCAGGTACTCGATCGTAAGGCGTACCCAGGAGCAGATACAGACTCAGATCACAATGTAATAGTGATGAAGAGTAGGCTGAAGTTTAAGAGATTAGTCAGGAAGAATTAGTATGCAAAGAAGTGGGATACGGAAGTGCTAGGAATGGCGAAATACTTTTGAAGTTCTTTAAGTCTATAGCTACAGCAATAAGGAATAGCCTAGTAGGTAGTACAGTTGAAGAGGAATGGACATCTCTAAAAAGCTCCATCACAGAAGTTGGAAATAAAAACATAGGTACAAAGAAGGCAACTGCAGAGAACCCATGGGTTACAGAGGAAATAACTTCAGTTGATCGATGAAAGAAGGAAGTACAAAAATATTCAGGAAATGCAGGTTCAAAAATGGCTCTGAGCACTATGCGACCCAACTTCGAGGTCATCAGTCCCCTAGAACTTAGAACTAGTTAAACCTAACCTAAAGACATCACATACATCCATGACCGAGGCAGGATTCGAACCTGCGACCGTAGCGGTCTCGCGGTCCCAGACTGCAGCGCCTAGAACCGCACGGCCACTTCGACCGGCGGGAAATTCAGGGATACAGAAATACAAGTAGGTGAGGAATGAAATAAATAGAAAGTACAGGAAAGTCAAAATAACCTTCGGTGAAATTAAAATCAAAAGTAGCAACACTAAGAGGGCACCAGGAATTCCATTGTTAAATGCAGAGCAGAGAGCGGATAGGTGGAAAGAGTAGACTGAAGGCCTTTGTGAGGGGAAGATTTGTCTGATGCGGTAGAAGAAGAGACAGGAGTCGATTTAGAGGAGATAGGGGATCCAGTATTAGAATCGCAATTCAAGAGAGTTTTTGGGCACTTAGGCTCAAATAAGGCGGAAGGCATAGATAAAATTCCTTCAAAATTTCTAAAGGCATTGGGGGAAGTGGCAACAAAACGACTATTCACATTGGCGTGCAGGATGTACGAGTCTGGCGACGTACCATCTGACTTTCGGAAAAATGTCATCGACACAGTTCCGAAGACTGCAAGAGCTGACATGTGCGAGAATTATCGCACAATCAGCTTAACAGTTCACGCAACCAAGTTGCTGGCAAGAATAATATACAGAAGAATGGAAAAGGAAACTGAGAATGCGCTAGGTGACGATCAGTTTGGCTTTAGGAAAAGTAAAGGGACGAGAGAGGCAATTCTGACGTTACGGCTACTAATGGAAGCGAGGCTAAAGAAAAATCGAGAAACGTTCATAGGATTTGTCGATCTGGAAAAAGCGTTAGACAATATAAAATGTATTCCATAGGATGACCGGTGTCAAGGCAATGTTCTGTAATACAACAACACGGAGATTCTGGCTTGCATGTCCAGCTATTGGGACAGTGTTACTAAGGAAGCTGTTGAAATCAAACTATCAAGCAACCTTATTAACAGAGATGGTGGATTTTGTTTAAATGCTGCTTGGAATCCGGCTCTGTCTCTCATAAAAAAACAGAGGGACAGAATTAGTTCTACCTCACCTGTTGATTAATAATAACTATCGATATATCTGATGTTGGTTATCTTTGTTTGTGTTGACACTTGTTCTGTGTGTGGTGTCTTCCTTGTTTCTCCTCTGTGAACCGAGGTATTAAATTTTCTTGCACAATTCTTCTTCCTTGCATTTGTGCCTTGAGAATGGCAGGGTGTGCTCCTGTAGAAAAATCGGCGGTGTTTGACGACGTCACCCGGCAGCAAACCAGTAAGTTATTTGAACATTCAGTTCGCCGGGAAAAGTTAAGGTCTCACACCATTGTTCACTTCATTAATACTGTAATGCCTCAAGTTACGGAAAAGTATTGTATCGCCCAAAATTATGCTACTGATTTGCAGAGATTAGACGTCACGTTTCATTCTGTACGTTTCGTTGTGGCGGACCACTCACCTACCAGATGGCATTAGCTTACCTCGTCAAGTCTCCGTAGCGGCGGTGGAGGTCGAACATCTTACGGAGGGTGACCGGCATCTCGAGGAACTCGAGGATGTTCCCGATGATGGGCAGCGTGGGGGGCCCCGGAGCGTCCACGTGGGGCTTGGTGGCCCACTTCCACCACAGCACCGCCACCGAGCTGGCGCAGCACCACACCGCCAACTGCACCAGCAGCCACCACCACCACGCCATTGTTCGACAGGCAACGGAGGCTCCCAACACCCGACCTGCAGTCACAAGCGCAGCTGGTCACGTATTCTGATGTTTCTCCGTACTGTCAACAGTCAAGTTGAGAAATAATGGCCAGCACCAGAGGTTTTGTCAACAATATTGGTGTTTTAAATGTATTGCGTTCAAATAAGGGGTGATCAAAAAGTTTCCGTTTGAAGGCACGCAATTTAGAATAGGTATGGCAGTCAGGCAAAATCGCCATAGTCATTGAGGCAATCGTCCAGCCGATGCACCAGGTCGAGAATGCCCATTTGGTAAAACAGCGTGTTCTGGTGCACGAATAAGTCGGTAACTGCCGAGTGTACAGCATCAGCCTCTCCCGGCAGGAATCGGCGACCTTTCAAGCCTTTTTCTGGGTGCTCGACTGGAGCTGGCTGGACGGGGCTGGCCTTCCAGGCCGACCGGCGTCCGTCACCAACACGGCACGCGGCGCGCCGCTCCACAGCGTTGGCTTTCCACGTTCTTAATCCTCTAGTGAGCGGCTACCGCTGCTTCACCTTTGGCTACCGAGAAAAGAAGCACGACGGCCGTGCTCACGAGCACTCGGTAACAACGTCGCCAGTGCTGTCGTTTCCGCGCTCACCGCAGACTCACCTGAAGTGGCGCCAATGCTTGGCTACCTATCGGTGCTTCTATATCCGCATGGGCGTCACGCTACGTTGCATATGTGCCCCAGAAACTCCGCCAAACTGAAACATTTTGATCGCCCCTTATAAACAGTGCATGAAATGAAAAATATTTTTCAAATAAAAGGTCAATTAACTCTTTGAGGGGAGGCAAAATTCGTTAAAATTTGTTGCACAGCAGCATGAACAATAATTTATATGTTTTAAATCGGATTCACCAGAAAATACTTTACATAATTTTAGTAGTATGATTCACCTTAATAACTACAAAATATTATCATTAAATTTGGTCATCACAGGTAACAATTACCCCATCACAGTACGTAAGTTCGATAGTTGGTGGTTCAACTTGCTTTAACTTTCTTTTAATTTTCGTGCTATCTCTTGAAACAGTTCTTGCCAGCTCTCAGCAAAAAAGTACTTTGCACACTGAACACATCCACACAACATGGGCCAGGGTTTTTTGCGAACTGGAGACTGCACATCTTCTAGATGATCAGTGAATAGGCTGATGTCTACAGCTTTCGTGGCGAATAGTTTCGTCTGCGTATCACTTGTGTGGCTTACTCTGAGATGATAAATCATTTTTGTATACACAGGATGACACAGCAGCCACCGAAACTATTTTTGGAGCAAACGTACTTTTTTACATATCTCGATGAAAGTGAATGTCGAATCACTCTCATCACTTTCATCGTCCGCAGCTCGTGGTCGTGCGGTAGCGTTCTCGCTTCCCACGCCCGGGTTCCCGGGTTCGATTCCCGGCGGGGTCAGGCATTTACTCTGCCTCGTGATGACTGGGTGTTGCGTGATGTCCTTAGGTTAGTTAGGTTCAAGTAGTTCTAAGTTCTAGGGGACTGATGACCACAGATGTTAAGTCCCATAGTGCTCAGAGCGATTTGAACCATTTTTTTCACTTTCATCACTGTCAACTCCGTTGTCACCAGAAGCAATCTCATCAAATGATATTCGGTAAACTTCTTCCTCCGTTACTCCTTTTTGGCGAAACACAATAGATGGAGAAGAACGACGGTGGTTAGCGCCACCGACCATACAGAAATCCGCCAGTGAAGTAGAGAAAATTCTGTTTGAATAAAATGTAATATTACATGTAGATTTATGGAATGTCAACCGATAAATATAAACAGTTACTACCAAAATAGCCGTATAAAGAAGAGCTACAGTCTGAAATGTACCACACTTCCACGATCAACACCAACAATGCATGAAATATCAGCTGGTTTCGTAAATTCACTGCAAAAGTACTGCTACGTGATTCTTGAGCCACGCAGTGAAACTTTCCGCAGTACCAGTACGTCTACATCTATGGTTGCTGACAGTGAGGCCTGCCATTGAACACTGAGAAGCGAAAACGCTGTGTCCAAACGCTCAGTAGCGTCCTAGTCCACTTTGGGAGCGCAGTGCATCGGCGATCCCGCGCGGCACGGACGGTTTTTCGTTGCGGAGATAGCGCCCATAGCGCTACAAAAGGGCTCCATTGGGATCGGATGAGGCGAATTTCGTAGCCAAGACAACAAAGTAAGTTCACTATAATGCTCCTGGAACCAGTGCAGCGAGATTCTGGCTTCGTGACAGGGACACGCCTTCACGCCTTAAAGTACTTCCACTTGTCTTTTTCTTTAGGGTTCTCTGCCTCAAACGGTAGGAAAGGGGCCCTCATAGGACCTCTTTGGTGGCCGTCTGTCTGTGTATCTATCTTTCTGCTTGACTCTCTTGAAAACCCCTTTGCTCAGGAACGGGTAGATGTTTCAAGTACAAAGCCATGTCACATGTTGAGCTCGATAGCCCTTGGCAGTGTAAAAAAGCTGAAGCTTCTAAGTCGGTGCAGTCAAATCGAACGGCCGTTTATGTCGCACATTTTGATAGTTGGAAACTCACTCATCAGAACCTATAGGACACTTCCTGTTGATCTACAATGTGAAAAGTTGGCGAGAAGTCAGGTTTGACAGTACAAGTAAAGGAAAAAAAATCCGAAAATTATTATTTTGTAATTGAGTCACATGAAAAAATTCTTTTGCCATTTGTTATCCGATGAAAAGCTTGAAATTAAAACTATCAGTAGTTCTGCATTCACCATGAGTGGCTGGCAATGCTAAGACAAACATCAGGCAGGCAATGACTTTACTGCTCATATCACGTGTTTCGGAATTTATCCATCATCAGATGTCCAGAAGTGATTACTACACGTAGATAAATAGTTTCAAGTTGTATGTGACACAAACATTCGCACAGAAGTCTTGAAACGCTATATCTACGTGTAGTACTAGCTCGTGCATATGGGCAATAATGTCATTCCTGGCCTGATGTTTGACTTTTACCATTGTCACCCAGTTAGCCTGAATGGAGAACTACTGATTATTATAATAATGGCTGACTGCCTCCTGCATGACATTATGCTACATATATACTTTTGAAATTAAAACTCTCTCGGAAAGCCGGCCGGGGTGGCCGAGCGGTTCTAGGCGCTACAGTCTGCAACCGCGCTACTGCTACGGTCGCAGGTTCGAATCCTGCCTCGGGCATCGATGTGTGTGATGTCCTTAGGTTAGTTAGGTTTAAGTAGTTCTGAGTTCTAGGGGACTGATGACCTCAGATGTTAAGTCCCATACTGCTCAGAGCCATTTGAACCTTTCTCGGAAATCTGGGAATTCCTGTGATAGATATCATGGCAGTATCTATGTCGAAAACAGGCAAAAATGGCAGAGCTCGTCGACTCCTGGGATGGATGGACCGTCTGTAGGCTAAGTGTGTGTGGGACCCTCAGTACGTGCGTCGTACTCGCACCTGGCCAACTTGTTTTGGACTAAACTGAATACTTAACTGATATGACTTCAGTGAAAAGTCCTGAAAAATGCCAATTTTTATGTAAAATTTTCATTCGAGTATTAATATTAACGGGATCTGGCTTCGATCTGATATTCAGAAGCAGAAAGCGCTTTCATAGCACGACGAAGAATCTGTGTAGGGCTTGAAGCATTTCAAATGAGTGCAACATTATAGTCAGGTATAATTTCCTGGACAAATCTGTAAGAGTATCAGTATCTTCCCTTACTGCAAGAACACGAGGTATCAGGATATAAAACCTCACTTTGTAGACGCTAACACTTGTTGACGAATGAACGTGAAATCGAGTACGCTCTCGAAACATATTCAAGATCAGCTTGAAGCTTCGACGTTGTCGCCAACGTTGACTTAGCCTGTACTATCCGTAATAGTGAAGTCGACGAAGGAATCTTGACGAACAAATGGTGCAGCCTCAAATGTTTGTACAGTAAGAAGCAGTGTCATGAACAACACACTAAATAAAGAACGTGACCGGTGGGGAGCAGGGGTTTACGAGCAGATGGAGGGCAGGTGTGAAGGTTTTTAAAGGTCACTTTGTCAGGTTTCTCTCCGATAACTCGAAAACCGCGGCACCTAGAGGAAATACACTCCTGGAAATGGAAAAAAGAACACATTGACACCGGTGTGTCAGACCCACCATACTTGCTCCGGACACTGCGAGAGGGCTGTACAAGCAATGATCACACGCACGGCACAGCGGACACACCAGGAACCGCGGTGTTGGCCGTCGAATGGCGCTAGCTGCGCAGCATTTGTGCACCGCCGCCGTCAGTGTCAGCCAGTTTGCCGTGGCATACGGAGCTCCATCGCAGTCTTTAACACTGGTAGCACGCCGCGACAGCGTGGACGTAAACCATATGTGCAGTTGACGGACTTTGAGCGAGGGCGTATAGTGGGCATGCGGGAGGCCGGGTGGACGTAGCGCCGAATTGCTCAACACGTGGGGCGTGAGGTCTCCACAGTACATCGATGTTGTCGCCAGTGGTCGGCGGAAGGTGCACGTGCCCGTCGACCTGGGACCGGACCGCAGCGACGCACGGATGCACGCCAAGACCGTAGGATCCTACGCAGTGCCGTAGGGGACCGCACCGCCACTTCCCAGCAAATTAGGGACACTGTTGCTCCTGGGGTATCGGCGACGACCATTCGCAACCGTCTCCATGAAGCTGGGCTACGGTCCCGCACACCGTTAGGCCGTCTTCCGCTCACGCCCCAACATCGTGCAGCCCGCCTCCAGTGGTGTCGCGACAGGCGTGAATGGAGGGACGAATGGAGACGTGTCGTCTTCAGCGATGAGAGTCGCTTCTGCCTTGGTGCCAATGATGGTCGTATGCGTGTTTGGCGCCGTGCAGGTGAGCGCCACAATCAGGACTGCATACGACCGAGGCACACAGGGCCAACACCCGGCATCATGGTGTGGGGAGCGATCTCCTACACTGGCCGTACACCACTGGTGATCGTCGAGAGGACACTGAATAGTGCACGGTACATCCAAACCGTCATCGAACCCATCGTTCTACCATTCCTAGACCGGCAAGGGAACTTGCTGTTCCAACAGGACAATGCACGTCCGCATGTATCCCGTGCCACCCAACGTGCTCTAGAAGGTGTAAGTCAACTACCCTGGCCAGCAAGATCTCCGGATCTGTCCCCCATTGAGCATGTTTGGGACTGGATGAAGCGTCGTCTCACGCGGTCTGCACGTCCAGCACGAACGCTGGTCCAACTGAGGCGCCAGGTGGAAATGGCATGGCAAGCCGTTCCACAGGACTACATCCAGCATCTCTACGATCGTCTCCATGGGAGAATAGCAGCCTGCATTGCTGCGAAAGGTGGATATACACTGTACTAGTGCCGACATTGTGCATGCTCTGTTGCCTGTGTCTATGTGCCTGTGGTTCTGTCAGTGTGATCATGAGATGTATCTGACCCCAGGAATGTGTCAATAAAGTTTCCCCTTCCTGGGACAATGAATTCACGGTGTTCTTATTTCAATTTCCAGGAGTGTATTTCCCAGTAAAAAATTACACTGCATTACAGTGTCCTATTCATTTTTTCTCTGTGGCTAATAGCTTCCGCGTTGCAGGGGACAGAAAAATTTCAGATTAGTGGAAATATTGTAGGATACACATTTGTCTTTAAAGGAAGTGGGTTAAGAACAAATATCAAATGTATATACAACATTTAATTGCCGTAAAACCATATTAAGAGATAACTTGTGTTCCAACCAGGTGAAGGGTGTGAGGTAACGGGCGAGTCGTCGCGCCCTGTAAATATTCCATGTTTGGAGGAAGCAGCGGCCGCACGGGCTGCGTGGCGGGCGCGGGCCGAAGCAGCGAGAGGGGTCCAGCCCGATAGCGTGGCTGGGAGTTCCGTGGTGACGCTGCGTCGATGGAGGAGACACGCCGGGAGTGCCAAGGATGGCGGACTTCGTGAAACCTTAATGGCAGGCATTTCACAGTTCGCATAGAAATTAATAGTAGCCAGATGAATCATGATACCTCAAAAAGAAACGTGTAGATTACCATTATTTGCATGACGATTCTGATGGTGTAATCAGATTTTGAATATATTTATTAGTTTAAAGTTTAGTATCTGACTGTAAATTAGACAAGTAACACCCAGCAACTAATTTCCAAAATTTAAACGCTTCATCTGATTTCGTTGATCGATGTGTCTTTAGAAAGCTATTGGTGTAAACCTAAATTGGTATAAATTATGTAACTTGAATAGTCAAACAGGCCAATAACTATCGATCGCGTCAGGCAATAAGTACTCCACAGTTAGACGAAAAAACGGTAGCAGCACACTTATAAATATATTTATTCCTATGGCTTTCTTTATATCCGATATATACTATTCATGAAGAAATTGGTTGAATATTTACTGTGTTTTAGAAAGCACAGAGAGATTAGGCCTACCTTCTGTTCCTTTGATATATGTTTATTTAATTGGTTTATGCATCTAATAATGTGTGTCAGAGCGTGTTTATGGTCCAGCCATAGGAATATCCATTTAATTTCAAGATTTTTAAATGTAAATCCAGCATTTCGTATGTCTTTCAGTACGTTTGTGAGCGCTCTAGCCAGTCACAGCGCTCACGAATGGGGTGACTGGATGGAAGTGGGAGAAGAGCATCGTTTCGAGAGAACACGGCAGTACGGCACAAAGTGCTGGACGCGACAGTCGCGAGAGGGAGATTGTGACGCGGTTTACACGTGGTCGCGGCAGATAGAAATACTTCGCAGTGCTGACTTGTGAACTTGTGAGATTTCCGTGGCTTCCACAGTGAAGACGTTGTGTGCATTTAGAAGTGAATATCTCGCGAGCTTTGTTGTTGTTCATGACTGACCATCGACACCAATAAGTGTTTTGCAGAAATATACTGCATTCTCAAAAGTACTTCTAAAATCGTACTCATTTAAAATTATTAAGATAGTACATGCAGACTTTGTTTAATTGCACTCTTATACTTATAAATTTATATGTTACAATCATAATTCGCAATTGCCGAGTGATAGAAACCTTCGCCTATTCGATTCGTGTGTGCATTCCTATCGTATACTGTATACTCAGCAGTGTCTGGCCTGTAATGCGGCAACTACGTAACCCAGCCCCTAGACAACGAAACCAGCAAAAACTTTTAATATTGCAGCTCTGAGCGGGAGGGTGCGTAGTTGAGGGCCACGCCATTTCATTATTTATATTATTGAAACCCCGCAAGGGCGCGATGTGTGGGGGGTTGAGGCGCGAGTTAAGGTAGGCCGCCACACTGTGTTCGTGCACTTCCTCCTTGGAAAGCAAACTGAAAATGAAGCAGGTGATTCCCCACTCTGCCTACCCCACTACGTCACAAGAAACTGTTAAGATAGCAGTTGTCTTCCCAGGATCGAAATGTTATGTTCTTCTTGCTAATGATAAGTAGGTGCAAGAGATCTGTCGTCATAGGAATCTGGGCAGGCAAGCAAACGGTTAGGTCACAAAAGTGCACTCTAAATAAGTATACAGGGGGAGTCACAAACGACTATACAACTGTGGAATGCCGCGCGGGATTACCCGAGCGGTCTAAGGCGCTGCAGTCATGGACTGTGCAGCTGCTCCCGGCGGAGGTTCGAGTCCTCCCTCGGGCATGGGTGTGTGTGTTTGTCCTTAGGCTAATTTAGGTTAAGTAGTGTGTAAGGTTAGGGACTGGTGACCCTAGCAGTTAAGTCCCATAAGATTTCACACACATTTGAACATTTGATCTGTGGAATGATACAGAAATTTACTGAGAATACTTACAGAATCGGTAGAGGAGTCATTTTGTAGCAAGCAACCTCAAGTTTGATTCACGTAGTGCATCAGTACCCCATTCTGCCACCATGAGCGCCAGTATAGTGCACAATTAAAATGGCTACATTCATTGGTGCAGAGCGTGCTTGCTGGCTGTTGTGGTTTCATGAAACGAACTCTGCAACAACTGTTCGGCGTAAATGTCGCACAGAATACGCTAAAGAACCTCCAAACAAGACTAGAGCGCAATTGAAGTACCGAATCTACGCTGCCATTGCACAAGTTACGCCCGATTTTTTGCAACGAGTAGGGGAAAAAAATTTATTAGTAGTGGGATGTCTGCCACATCACAAATGAGCCGTACTTCCACCTCACTACGTTAATTTAAATTACTACTGTCACTGAGTTGCTGCTTTGCCTGACCGTGAGCGGCGCTAGCAGCGCGTATCGATATATCCCCTCTCGTAGTATCTTTGCTCGACTGCTATTACTTCCCGGTCGTTGTCTGTCATAAGCGAGTTCGGCTCACGAGCTCGGGCTGCCAGTCAGTTGGAACGTGTCTGGGCCAGCCGCAGTGGCCGAGCGGTTCTAAGCGCTTCAGTCTGGAACTGTGCAACCACTACGGTCGCAGGTTCGAATCCTGCCTCGGGCATGGATGTGTGTGATGTCCTTAGGTTAGTTATGTTTAAGTAGTTCTAAGTCCTAGGGGACTGATGACCTCAGATGTTAAGTCCCATACTGCTCAGAGCCATTTGAACCAGCGATTCCTGTTTGAGCTCTCGATGTATCTTCGTAATACCTGCGTGTTGTTCCAACCTACTGGTAGCAAATCTCGGAGCCCGCCTTTGAATTGCTTCAATATCCTCCTGTAATCCGACCTGGTACCGATCTGAAATACTCCAGCAGAAGTCAAGAATACGTCGCACCAGAGTCCTGGATGCGGTCTCCTTTGAAGATAAACCGCACTTTCCTAAAATCCTCCCAATAAACCCAAGTCGGTCGTTCGCCTTCCCTATTACGGTCCTTAGACGCTCGTTCCATTTAACATAGCTCTGCAACGTTACGCTTACATATCTAATCGGCGTGGCTGTGTCAAGCAGCACGTTACGAATGCTGCATTCGAACATTACGGGTTTGTTTTTCCTTCTCATCTGGCTTAACTTAAATTTTTACTGGCGACGTAGTGTGCAGATATACCGGTGGGATGTTTATTTCCCACAAAATACCATAACACTGTATGGAATGCAGATATATACTAATAATATCAATGTGGCGGAATCGATACGGATGCAGTTATGAAGTTAGAATAAAAGGTGACATCTGCGTATAAGGATTGAGTTCTTTGGGATACATTTTGTGATGTAGACCTATTATTATTGTGTGTGCTCTGAAGAAAGTATACAATAAACGGAAGAAAGTTCAGTACAAAAAAAAATGGCTCCGAGCACTATAGGACTTAACAGCTGAGGTCATCAGTCCCCTAGAACTTAGAACTACTTAAACCTAACTAACCTAAGTACATCACACACATCCATGCCCGAGGTAGGATTCGAACCTGCGACCGTAGCGGTCGCGCGATTCCAGACTGAAGCGCCTAGAACCGCTCGGCCACCGCGGCCGGAAAAGTTCAGTACATTTAACAGTCTTTCTTCGATGGTATTACGTAGTGTACCTATAGTGGTAACGTCAATACTGAGCGAGTTTTCTGGGCAGCAGATCCACCCTAACATTTTCTGGAGCCTCCACATCCAAAAGATCCTTAACGAAGCGTCAGCCAGCAGTTATCTGTGAGCATGTGAAGTGAGCAAAGAATTTAAGATGGGGAATCACCCACACATGCGTACACCATGCGCTCCTCCCCGCTTCCTGCATCCTTTTACCTTCCCTCACATGGATCCTCTACCATCTCATCTAATTTCCATCCCTCCTCACCCACACTGAACACCTCCACATCTCCAGTACTACCCGTAAATTAGATTCCAGTAACCTCATTGCCTTGCCTCTAATCACCAACCGTGGTATGCCTTGGCAAACATATCCCTCCATCACTATACCTTCACATACTCCATATCCTATCTGACTGCAACGTGAATCAACTCCCTCTCCCAGGCAATGAGATCTGCCCTGATACTTATCCCTCCCACTAAATTTAGCTCTTCCCCACGTGTCTCATTCCAGATCACAGCTCCTCTCTCCTTTCCGCTCTCCATCCACCCCTATCCCTTTCTTCTTTTACCACTACCCTCCCTACCATCATTAGTCCTCCTCGCTCTCTTTCTCTCCCAACGTTTTTATCCTTAATCCACTTCACCTCCTACCTGTCATCTCCATTGTTCCTCCTCCAAACGGACCCTCATCTCCTTACCCACACCCTCCAACATATTGTCTCATCCCGCAATACTTCTCAGCCAGTTCAAGTATTTCAGATATAAGATAAGTGCATTCCCCCAATGTTTTTATTATAGAAAAATTTCACCTCTTCGCAAATTTGTTTTTTAAACTGTATATATTTTTCGCCCCTTAAACTGTCCATCGCCAATATTTTTAATTTAAAATGTAAACACTTTTCATATTTTCATCTTTCTATCACCTTTCTTATCTCTTTATGAATGATCTAGGCTGAAGAGCGGAATGTTGTACCGTTGACAGCCTACCCGCCACCCATATGGAGTATGCGGGGTGAAATTGCAATATAGAAAGATAACAAGTCTTTCAACACTGAAACATTCTTACATACCACTTTTTTTGCTTGTATTGTTCATTTTATTACATGACTTGAAGCATTCCTAAGGCATGGTATACAGCGAGAAAGTTCATGTAAGCGCAACGCTCTTGTCTAATCATCCCCTCTCCGCTGTCCTATGAAACCTCACGCAGCAACAAAACACAACAATGCGTATGTTCACTGTTAACTTCTCAAAAACGAGCTTTTTCATCATAGGGATATAGTTCCCAACGTCTCGTCTGGACTTAGTTTAGTCTATTCAGTCGGTGGAAATAACTTTTAAAGTAGTGTAAATAAATCGGCGAAAAGTGTAAATATGAAAACTTTACGGTTATTGTGTGATGCTCAGTTTTTGTGTTTCGTTGCATCGGTTCAAAATTTTTACAATTTTCCAGGTGAGTGTACACTATTATAAATTATGCATACTAATGTTTCTAATTAAAAAGACACTAAATTCTTAAGTCGTTTTACTATGGCAGGTTGGGGATCCTCTGAAGGGGATTACTATTAACATATTCTGAAGTTAAGTTTCACTTTATTTATTTCAGAGATGGATATCATGAACTTGTTTCGACAGAAAGGTGTTCTGCTACACCCTCACAAGAAGTTCCACGTCCAGTACCTTCGGAGCCCACACCAACTAGTTTATCGCCAAAACAAGCTTCTAACTTGTGATTCCTTGTCGAGACGAATCCCCACCACTGCCGGTCATCTGAAGTGTCATCGCCGCAGTGTTCGCCCACCATCAGTGTTCCGTCTGAGTTGGATCACGTCAGCCCATCCTACTGTCAACAAGCCGAGGAAGCCTCATTACTTAGCAATCAATCACAGCTTTGATTCACGCGGATGCGTAAACAATTCAATGACAGACTAAGTCAAGTACCTGTTGCTAACTCGCCTACGTGCTCTAAATTCGTCTCATGATGTCAGAAAGGATGTTGACGACAAAAAAAATCTATAAAAAGGTCCTTTTTAGAAAACTTGGCTAAAAAAGTATTCACGGCTAATATACTCATCCAAGTTGAATCGAGCGCTCTGTATCTTTTTTACTCTTTTCAAACCAGTTTTAAAAAGAGGAATACTCGGTGCTTTCGTGTTTAAGGCTCACCAATATTATAAACACTTTCATGATGATGCTCGAGCCCATGAAAAGAGTAATGAGCACCTCGAATCTACAAGTAAGACCATAAGTGTTTGAGAGTGCGTAGAAATGAGAGAGAACATGGTGTTCCAACAGTTAGCTCATGTAAATATCAACAGAAAAAACTGAAATTAATTCTTGCTACTTTAATACAATATTTTGTGGCACTCATGACATATCTATCAGAGGAAAGAATTCGAGTCTAGAAAAGTTCCAAGATTTACTTTTGTTTAGAGTAAGTGCACGCGACGAAGATTTGGAGTATCAATTACAAAACCAGGGTGCAAACACAAAATATACATCGCACAGAGTTCAAAACAATTTAATAAGTACATGTGGTACTATGTTACAACACTAGATAGTTGTTGAGGTAACCAGATCTCCCGTGGTTTCATTATTGGTTGATGGATCGGCTGATATTAGCGGGAAAGAACTGCGGTCTGTGGGAGTACGATTCGCAGACGAGAAACTGAACTTTACAGTAAAGGAAGCATTTTTAGCGTTTGCAGAGCTAATTGCATTCGATGCTGAGAGAATTTCTTCATATATGTTAAAATCTGTCGAAAATTTTGGCATTGATGTGAATAAGTTCTTTGGCTTAGGCTTTGATGGCTATTCGACAATTGCAGGTCTGCAAACTCCGGTCCAAGCTAGGATCAGAGAAATATATCAGTGAGCTGCCATTTCCATTGTGCACTGCACATACTTAATTTAGTGTTAATGACCTTAACAGTTTCCAGGAAATTCGTAACACAGTAGGAACTATAAATTAAGTTATTACGGTCTTTACGGAAGGCGCACTGCGTGGGAAAACAGGACGTAACACTACACTGTTCTGTGAAACTAAGTGGTCTCACAAATATACATCAATAAAGGCTTTCAGAGAAAACTTCTTGCCAGTGAAAGACACCCCCAGTCACCTTGCAAACGACAGTGAAAACAATCAGAACGTCGGACCACGTGCCAGCCATGTAGACAGCGCAACATCGTCAGTTGCTTTTATTATTTGTCTACATATTGTCTCAAGATAGTTTTCGTATCTAGAACCAATAGTCAGCAAAGTCGAGGATGCTGACATTGATCACCACTCTGCCTGGAGATACAACACTGACACGCTAGACAGCTTTCAAAAGCAGGGATAAAGTAATGACGAATTCACTAACATTTTCGAGGTAGTGATAGAAAACTGTAAGGAACTTGACACAGATATAAAAATGCCAAGACTGGCTTGAAGACAGCCCCACAGGTGCAATGTGAATGTCAGGTTCTGAGTGCCCAACGACTATTTCAAAGCGACAGTTCACAATCCGTACATCGATTCTATAATCACGTCATTTGTCAAAAGATTTGAAAAGGGTAAAGACAAGCCTTTCAGAGGTGGAATTTTTACCCCACATTTAATGAAAAAGGAGAAGAAAGAAGATTTAATGAGAGATATAAAAAGTTTGCAAACGTCTTATCAAATCGTCAACGAGGAAGTAGAAGCCAGACTATGGTACGAAGCATGGACCAATAAAGAGTGTTTGGAAAAAAATAAGGAAAGCTCCATGATTTTCAGTTTGTTTGATGTATAAGATATAAGGACCTTCCTCCTCAATTTGTGTTTCAATGAAATAGTTAAAATAATTTTTTAATATAGGATGAATACCGTAGCCTAGTATTTTAGGACAAAGCTTTTAACTAAGGCAGAACTAGAATTTTTATGGGTATTTAGAAGTCGCCATTCGTCTTCTAAAAAGCTAAAAACTGGCGGCCCATTCGGCATCGCTCGGATTGTACTACTGGCAAGTATCTGCGGCTGGAAGAGTTGCCTAGCGTGCCAGTAAATTTGTTTATGGACCGCTGCGTAAGACTGTGTATAGATTCAGAGAACAATGTTAAGTAAGTCAATATAATCGCTTTCATGTAACTGAAACGTTTTATGCAATGCACGCCAGGAAAGTTCTCAGAAGACGTGAATATTATCCTTCCTATACGTTAAGTGGCGTATGGAATGACATCTCGTCCAATGATGGAAGCACATAATGACTCAATTAATATGGTTGGAACAAATGTAAATGTTATATGCGATTGGTGGTTGAATGTGTGTGTGATCGAATATGTCTTTTAATTTTTAGCATATCATCTATTGGACACTCGTTGAATGGATCATTTCTGAAGGCCACAAATAAAATGAAACAGAAAAGGAAAACAAATACACCTGAGGTAGATGTGTAGCCCGTGACAGGAGTTCAGTTGTAAAGATTAGTAGACACTGATTTACTGTTCAGACTCTCTGCCGCAAATCTTGGTCACGGAATCTTTGTGGCAGGACTTTTTCACCCCACCATGCAAATAATCGAGCCAACATAAGGCTTAATTCATGGGAAGCAGAAAGCTGAAAGTTCGCCTATATTCTGCACTGCTGAAATAACCATCTATATGTAAACGAAGCAAAGCTGCATCCCCCGGTGAAGTAGATTTGGGGAAAAGGTTTTTACTTTCTGCATAAAAAATGAAGAACTACAGAAGTTTGATTCGCACGATTTTTCGCTGTGGAATTATTCTCAAACGGCTGCAGGGAAACTTCGGTAAAAATATTTGATTCTTCCGCATTTTATTGTCTCACATCGCAGCATCATTACCAAGTGGTCATCACAACAATAGTTCGGGGTAATGCACTGTCCGTTGTTTGATGAAATTGCAGTGAAAATGATACGTGAATTGCGTCTGCTGATCTGAGGCAAGCAGATATTGGCGGTCCGGATCTATCATCTTTTTTTCAAAATGTATCCCCAGCTGCCTGCACAAGTCTTTCGAAACATTCATTAGCTATAGGCAGGGAATTTGTGGACCCCATTCCATATTCTATTTTTAACGTGCCATGATATGTGTGCTTCCTTCTTGAAGAAACTCACGAATGCGCTCTTAAGTTCAATTTCAAAGTGCCCTAGTAGAATATACGTGAATAAGTTAAGGCACATCCACATCGAGTGAATGCATGCAAACGATTGTCTTCCTTTGGCGCCGCATCCTCAATGTTTCGACAAGGATACGTCGTGCTGCCGTACAGCTGCACTTCCAAGATGTTTCACCAGATGGCGATAGCATCGTTCTCACACTTCATCTTCATTGGACATTAGTTCATCATTTAGACGAAATATTTCCAAGTTAATCTGAATAAACCTTCCTTTATCACGGTATTAAAGAAGACTATCAAAATTCCTGTAGCAGTTATTGAGATTAACCTGTACATACAGGCAGAAACGCAGTATATATAAAAGTATTGGGACAAAGCGTATTCTGGCGCACTTTTTGATATCAAATCGATATGCTAATTAATTAAATTGTGACAGTTGACTGAATAATAAAATTACCCTTTAGTTGTGTTAATTGTTTTATGACTCATTGAGGACACCTATTGTTTTGCTAATTGATTTATGACCCCCCCTCCTCCTCTTCCCCCAACCCTTTGGGAAAAGGCACACATTTTTTTGTCACCCCTCCCTAGTACAGGTGTGAACCACTTTTCTCCTTCCTAGGAATTAGCCCTCCCCGTCCCTCCCCACCCACACTTCCCCTCCCCTAACCACTTGTGAATTGGCAGGAAGAAGATTCAGTCTGTGCTGGAGAGAAAGGATCACATGACACAAAATTCAAATAAATGCCAATAATAAAATATTTTGTTCAATTCAATTTGCATATACTTTATGTCCAACACAAGACACACACACACTCAGCTGAAATGACTAATTGTTTATTCACACAATTCTGATTATTTGAACAAGCAACTTAAATTTACTTGCACAGTCTTCCAGATAAAACACCAAGTAAACAAACACTTCTTCTGTAATTCTTAGAATCTTAGATGGTATAAAAGGCCATTCTTGCTACTGCCGAGAATGAAGTCACTTGTTAGACTATATGGCGGAAACAAAAGTTAAGTTCTGAAACACTACCAGCCCACTCATGTCGAATGTGAAGTATTTAATGAGTACAAGTGTTGTCAAATTAAATTTCCTTATTACAATCCCCAAAACGATGTCCCAGTCCAGATTTGCCGAGCTGGTAGGGTCCGGTGCCCAGTAGCGCAGAGTCTAGGTCGGGACAGCTGAGGTGAACGGTGAACTGGGCGGCGACAGCTGCAGTTCTGGCCAGGCCAGTGTCACTGCTTTCTGCTGCTCCAGTGAGAGCTCAGATCCTCACATCGTGGAGGATTACTTCGTTTTGATTGGCTGCAGAGCTGGGCCGCGGAAGAAGAACACAGAGTCGATCTGCGCACGCCAGTTCCAGCTGTGCGCGACGCTGGAGTCGCCCCCTGGTGGCCGGCCTCCCTGCTGACTTCCTCGCCCTGCAGTGGTACGAGCGCACACGAGACACCCGGCCGCTGGCGCTCTACTGTAGGGGGGCTGCAGCAGGAGACTGGGCACCTTCACTCTTATGATGTCACCTGACACCCTGCTGGTGGATATTGGTGCAGTTACTGCATCGATCGCACATACCTGTCGGTTCCCCAGAAATATTGAGACACTTTTGATTGATCACTACAGCTCATTTGTATATTTGAAGAGGAATATCTTATCAAATTGATTTACTGTGCAGAATAGTGCAATTTGCGGGAAAAAAACTCGCTTGAAACAGTCACCGCATATCGGGTGGGAAAAAAAAAAAACATTCTGATCGTGGCGACCGTATGGCAGACATGCTGGTGTCCCCCCCCCCCCCCCCCCCCGGACGGGACACTGCACCTTTCTGTGTGGACTGATCATTAAAGAAACTCACACATGTGCTCAGCTGGCTCTTTTGTTGTGCAGACTGGAAGCCAAGCTAACCTCCGAAAAAGCATCAGGTGGCGGCAACTGTTTGATATTTGAAACCTGGGAATTCATGTTTTTTGTGGCCTCGGAACATGCGCACTACCTGAAGCGGTTACTTCCTGACCAGCAAGTGCCTATCAAGTGCCACCGGAAATAATGCTAACACGCACTTTATCCTCAACAAAGTTGCGGATAACTCATAAATCCCCAGCCCTCCTCCCAAAATGCCAGGCTGTGGATGTTTTGGAAATGGTCCATTTGCACTACCCTGACTCAATGGAATCGACTAATTAACTGAATCGACACCCTACGTGAAGTAAAGTTTTTCCTTGCTTACTGTTGGTGGATATTAGAATTCGCGTATTTGGCATGAAACTCTGGGGCTGTCTGGGGTTTATCCCACAACTGTCCGGTTTCCAAACCCTGCTTTTCCGTCATCTGGTTTTTTTCTTTACTCCTATTGGTAAACACTGGCACAGTTAGGCTGTTTGGCAGGAAATCCATTATGTTGCAGGTAGCTGAAAATGATACTGAGGATTTCAAATTAGAGCTCCATTGCACTAAACAATGTGCAGGAGACAGGACAGGGGTTTGATGGAGTGTGCTCGCAATACCACTGTCAGTAGGAATAAAGTGATCAATCAAGGGATATTGCCCCTCGCAAGTACCACCCTATCCCATGCTGCACAATCCTGCTAACATACTTGGAGACAGCACAACACTATTCTGTCGAGCTATTCCGCTGGACCAACCCACCCCAATACATTGTCCAGGTACAGACTATACATACTCTACTGTGTGAATAGTGCGCTGCACGACCCTGTCCGAAACCATATTCAGGTACATTTCCAAACTCTACTGTGTGGATATTATGCTGAACTATCTTGTCCAAAAATGCGTCCACATACACCTCTGTACTATGGATTCTGGCTGCGTGGGTTCTATCCAATGCATAAGGGTGGTAGTTGTGAAGGGCACTGTCCCTGCTTGCTATGGACACCCTGCACACAAAATAATGCAATTCGGCTAGGAGTTTACAATTGGATTGCAAGTACAAGCAAATTTAGATTGTACGAACGGAAGATCACGTAACCGGAAGTGTCAACATTTCGGATCTTTAAAGTATAATAAGAGGTTTGGCAGCTGCAACTGATTAGTCTTCTGTGGTAGTTGAAAGTGTCAATATGTATTCCTCCAAAGCGCTTAACATGCCTCAGCTTTTACGGAGGAGAACGAGACCAGCTGACGAATCCTCCGGTTCATGGTTACTACTGAACAACTTGGGAAATCTTGTTTCTGTCACTGGCGACATAAATTTCACGGGAAATGGTACGCTTCAAAGCAAGAAGAATTTAAATGTGCTTACTTCTATTACAGAACCGTTTTCTGATAACTTTATCTGTGATCAATAGGATTGTCAGGAGCAGTTAGAGAAGGAGTTATCAGTAATGTTAAAGAAGGAGATGTGTGACTCATTTGCCTATTATCTACATAGCAAATTCTCCAACATCGTCACTGCAAGAAAAACTGTCAAGACGAAGCTACCATTTCCCCTACATGGAAGCGACAGTGTGACAGCAACTGGAATATTGGGTAAAAGCGGCAAGGAAGCACGTGAAACCATTTCGAATAAATATAAAAATCCTGTGACTATACCATATAAAGTGGAATTATCTGACGGTAAAATGGAATTTCTAATGAAAGGCCTGCCTGGAATATTGCAGCAGCTACTTGTGGACGATTATTACCTTTTCGATTTAGACATAACACACGATTTGTAAGGTGTGAGACAAAGAGCACACCTTACATTGAATTCCTGAAACAACTCCAGTTAAATCTATATGTCACGCACCGTAGTTATTCGAAATTGTACGAATCTTACCGATATGCATCAGAATGTAATGAATGTAAACTACCACCACTCACACTAGTGATTGCACGAGAGTGATTTCCCAGACCCGAGCCACGAGGCGCACTTCTCACGGAAGGAGTATTTTACGAAGGCAACGTCCGTGCCGTGTAGGTCAGACTCTCACAATGGGACAACCAGAGAACACGATGAGACGCCGGAGCCACTGTGCAGACCGGTGGCAAAAGCTGCCCTTGTCCCTGCTTTTAACGACGACTCTTCGAAAATCCTTTCTACAGGAACACGGCTGGAGGTGGCAGATAAACGTCCAGAGAACACTGGTCACTCACTGTGGTCACCTGCATAAAAACCCTCAGGGAAGAAAGCTGATTGTTTCAGTATTAGATAGCAGAAGTTAAACTCTGACCTACAAAGGAAACAACGCCTGTGACAGACTAGAGAAACTCTACCGGGTTGAGTTATAAAAAGTGCAAACGCTGTGATCGGCCAGAAAGAAAATGCGTGGCCGCCAGCTGTGATAGAGCAAATTGCAGACAGAGAGATTCGCTCCTTCTCTCGCAGCAGATCGTCGAGTGTTTGAGCGAGGCGACTCGCTCCGCGCTGAGACGATTGCGAGAGTCATTATGTGAACACTTGTATAAATGGCTCTGAGCACTATGGGACTTAACAGCCAAGGTCATCAATCCCCTAGAGCTTAGAACTACTTAAACCTAACTAACCTAAGGACATGACACACACCCATGCCCGAGGCAGGATTCGAACCTGCGACCGTAGCGGTCACGCGGTTCCAGACTGAAGCACCTAGAACCGCTCGGCCACCACGGCCGGCAACACTTGTTCACAGGCTCGTCTTCTCATAAGGAGTAAAACTGCGAAGTCTCCCAGTATAGAGAACTGCACCGAGCGCTGACAGTTGACGCTTGCGGTCGGTTTGAGGGCAACAACGTACGCACTGCTCCAGCGAAACACCGTGTACCGTGCCAATTAATTTACCTAGGGAACAACCAGGAGTCACGGCTTCATCAAAGAAGTATGAAATGTGTCAAACTGATGTTTAGCAGTTGAGAGAGATTTAGAATATATTCGCAGGTTCACAGCTGACAGCAGCAGCAGCCACTGGCGCCGCCGACGGAAGGTAAACACGTGCGCTCCCGCCACACCAGCAGGTGACAGTCAACTGACAGTCACAACTGCGGCCGTCTCCGTACATTCAGCCATGACCGACAGTTAAGCATACTCACAATTGTCGGACTTAGTTGAAGCAGAAACGCGAGATATCCGATCCAGCAAAAAAATGTTCAAATGTGTGTGAAATCTTATGGGACTTAACTGCTAAGGTAATCAGTCCCTAAGGTTACACGCTGCTTAACCTAAATTACCCTAAGGACAAACACACACTCCCATGCCCGAGGGAGGTCTCGAACCTCCGCCGAGACCAGCCGCAGAGTCCATGACTGCAGCGCCTAAGACCACTCGGCTAATCCCGCGCGACTCCGATTTAGCGTAAAGAACTGATCATCCACTGTAGAGTGCTTCATACCCTGAAGTTACTGATTTGTTGTAATTGTGTACTCCTTTCTGATTGCTCTGTACCGACCCCATCCATTATTTGGTTATTTTCACTGCGCATTTTTAGCTTAATTGATATCTCTGACCCCAGTTGTATTTAATTTGTTTGTATTTCATCGACCCCCAGACATGGTCATCAACCGTCTCATATATTAAAGAACCATAGAATAATTAGGAATGTCGTTTCACAGTTGTGAACACCCAATATCAATATTTTAGATCCTGTACGTATTATAAGTATGATTGCTATGTTACAAAGTCATTCTTAGAGCAAAAAATAAACCTTAATAACGAAAATCCGTACACTAATTTTTGTTAGCGATAATGTTTGCTTTACGGGGAATGTAGTGAAACCGACATTGACATCATTGTCTGATTACATCACTGTCCGCACTGCTGCACTCTTCTGAACTCTGCATGGCGAGCTGGTGTCTTCCTACCTTGCAGGCCGCTGGTTCAACACAAATTCCTAAAACGCTCACAGAGCGTCCTTGTACAGCTGTGGTACGAAGATAGATCAGAACGAGTCTCACACATGTTAGAGATTTCGCAGGGATTTGTAATAAAATCTAGATTCGCGACTGCCTGCTCTCAAACCACGACTTCTGCATATGAGGAAACCGCCAGGGGAGCAGCAGTGTGATTGTGGACAACGATAAGACCGCTGAAACAGTCTGTTTAAGGTGGATGACCTCCAACTCTAAAAAGATTTATCACAAATTTATGTGTCAGATCACAAGTCGAGGTGTGAATAAAGGTATCGGTAGTAAAGTGTCCAGACATGCAGCCACAAGAAATTTTTACATGCTCCTTGGTTAAACAACATGGTATTACCAGACTGGAGGCTACAATATACAACTACAGAAGGGTCGTGTGCTTGACCCTGTGCAAAACTGTTTAAGTGTTTTAAACTCTAACAAAGAGTATTTACAATGCGCTCCACTGTACTCTGTGCCAGTCACACCCATGTGGTGTCAGCTGACTACTGACTTACAGAACAGCTTCTGTGTGGTGTTTATGAACGTTCTGCGGCTTGCCTACCCGACAACCCACTGATGTGCAAGAAAGTCTGCCCGCCTCTGAAGACCAAGAAAAGCTTATAAGCTATGTTCTGTCGGCACACAGTTTCAATTACCCACCTGCAAAACCACGAGCAGATTCGCAAAACTGATTCCAATAAAGACAATGTAAGCATTATACAGAAGTGCTATGTTAAAGTAGGAGAAACATATTTCTCTTAATCCAGGCGATTGTTCTCCACAATACCATCGGATATTGTATCGCCGAATTGAGAATTGTTCCTACAAATAATATTCAACCTCAAGTTTTAAGAAAAGAACATATCCATCAAACTGGCTTAAATCATACCGCACGAAAAAAATTACTCCTTTCAGTGGTGTTAATGTACTAAATGTACGAAGAAGAACACTGGAAACAGAAGAGGTCGAAGCAAAAAACGAAAATTGGAGTACTTGGCGAAAACAATTGCCACAAAGGAGGAGTATAAACTGCTCCTGGAAGCCTAAGAAGCCTCTGCCGATGTACAGACAAGAACAACAATTTACTTTAAACACAGAGTATGGGAAAGTGTAGAATATAAGATATCAGAATTTACTGTAAACAGCTGTAGAAAGAGGCCGTATGTTGAAGTACTGGCCAAAAATGCCGGCATCGATAACATTTACTACGTTGACAGACAGACGAAAAATCTATTTATGATGTCCCATTCCCATACGATCCGCTTAAAAAGGATGGTTACATTGTTTCTCAATCTTGTGGACTCAGTTTTGTGCCCTTAGTAACAGAACACCCGTTTGCAGAGTTTCTAACTGATGGAGTAACATCATTCAATGGAAATTAGTTTGCAAAAATGGTGAAGTTAAATTTCAGTACGGAAATTCTGAAAGAATGTGGATCTGACGATCTATCAACATAGACTCAGGACGATGTGGAGTGTTTAAATAACTGTGTTATGTCGGAAATAAGAGGAAAAATTAAAATTCCCGAATGCCATCAGCTAGAAGAACTGCATGAAAGAACACAACTCATTGTTAAAGCCATAAATGAGATAGTTTGGATGAAAAATCTATGTATGTACATACCTTCTTTATACTTGTCAGATTATTGGCTGGAGAATGAAATATATGATTCAGATGTAGACATAAATAATAAGTTAAAATTTATGTTGGATGTTATTAAAACTACATCAAACAAAAATAAAGAAATAGTTGTTTTCCGTGCCTAAATTTATATGCAAAAATTAATAAAAGCTTTTGTACAAGAATATTTGCTTTTGTATTCTCTACTCAGTCAAGCAGCCTAAGAGAATCTCTTATTTAATCTGTGTGTGTGCCTTTTGGATATGGTGGGCAGGGCAGTATACGGTGGGGAAGACCCTGAAAAGTAGTTGCACCAAGGTAGCTGAAAATACAGTAACCGTCGCTGGAATGGCCGCTCAATGCGCAGCGCAGCGGAGAACTTTGTCCCCAGACTGAATGAACCAGAGCTGCCGGAAGAATTGCCTCCTAGAAATCTACAGCTGTGTGGCTGCTGTGGAACTTGTACACAGATACGTGGTAAGAAGGGAGAGGGCAGCAAACTATCGCGGAAGTGTCGGAAGGTCAACACACGCTGCCACAGCTGGCGCAGGATGCTTCACGGTTCACAAAATGGTTCGAATGGCTCTGAGCACTATGGGACTCAATTGCTGCGCTCATCAGTCCCCTAGAACTTAGAACTACTTAAACCTAACTAACCTAAGGACATCACACACATCCATGCCCGAGGCAGGATTCGAACCTTCGACCGTAGCGGCCGCGCGGTTTCAGACCGTAGCGCCTAGAATGCTTCACGGCCCTAACTGCATATCGAAATTGTCCTGAAAAAAAAAGAGCAAAAAAAGGCCACTCGCAAACAACGGATCATAATACAACACATGCATTGCGAACTTCTCAACCTATCTAGTGACTCCTTTGCGCGTTGTAACTGCACCTGAAGGGCATAGATCTTACGCTCCTGCTCCTCTACCAACTTATTTCTACCACAGATTCTGCATTCCCAGGAGAGGATCTCACTAAAATGACCACTGGCTTCCCCACTGCATTCTCCCCCACATTGAACATCCCACACCGTAACCCACTACTCACAAACCTACGACAGAGCCCACACTTCTAACTCATCGTAAAGTTTTACAGTTACTGAAAAAACTATACGTCTACGTTACCTAAGTTCAGTTACACCATTCGAACTTTATATTTATAGAACTAACAATAAGGGTCTCGAAATTCTCTGCCTAGTAAGAAAGCAACTACTTGTATTAATACTACTACACCACAGCTAATACCAATACCAACAAAACTTCGCAAACTTATTAGCTAAAACCAATAAATTCAAACGGCCACTGGAACACTAAACGAAGTTAAAACACTGAAATAATTTGACAATTCAGAGGTTTCCTTTACCAGAATATAGATCACCTGGCTGTTTCTCTTGCCGGGTGGGGGAGTGGCCATGTACGTAAAAAACAGTATTCCACTTGAGTCCATACGCGTATCACGACACTGCACTGAGCAGATAATTGAATGTTGCGCAGGGGCAGCTGAATTTAGTGAAACTAAACTTCTAATTGTTGTTGTTTATAGCTGCTCTAACTCCGACTTCAGAGCATTTCTGCTCAAGCTAGAGAGGGCTCTTGATTCACTTTGTAGGAAGCACCAGAAATTAGTTATATGTGGTGACTTCGGTATTAATTTTGTATATGATGGTGCAAGACAAAGGATGTTGGTAGATCTCATAAATTCATATGATCTGATGCAGACTGTCTTATAACCAACTAGGGTGCAGGGGAACAGTAGCACAGCCATAGCCAATATTTTTATTCATTCTTCATTTCATTCTTCATTACTAGATGGGCATTCTGTTAGTAAAAGCGTGAATGGCCTTTCAGACCATGATGCACAAATTTTAACACTAAAAGGCTTTTGTGCTCGTATCAATATCACATTTAATTACAAACTCTGCAGGAACGTTAATCCAACAGCAACAGAGAGTTTTTTAAATCTTGTCAAGGAACAAGAGTGGCAGGATGTTTATAGTGCCGATAACATAGACGATAAATACAATGCTTTCCTTAACACATTTCTCATGCTCTTTGTGAGTTACTTTCCATTACAACGTTCTAAACGGGATACTAGCAGTAACACGCAGCCTGTGTGGCTGACTAGTGGGATAAGGATATCTCGTAGAACAAAGCGGGAATTATATCAAAATTTTAGAAGTAGTCACAATCAAGCTACAGTACCCCATTAAAAATAGTATTCGAAGCTGTTTAACAATGTTATTAGGAAGCAAAGAGTATGTGGTACGCAAATAGGATAGCTAATTCACAGGATAAAATTAAAACCATTTGGTCAGTTGTGAAGGAAGTGTCTGGTCAGCAGCACAATGTCGACTGTATAAAGTCAATTCGCAGTAAAAATATTTCTGTTACTGATAAATCAGACATATGTACAGTATTTAACAATCATTTTCTGAGCATTGCTAGTGAATTAAATAAAAATTTAGTTTCTACAGGAAATCATATAACTTTCTTGGCAAATGCCTTTCCAAGATTGATGTCTGAAATACTCCTCTGTGATACAGACAAGAGGGAGATTGAGTCAATAATTAAATAACGGAAGACTAAGGACTCTCACTGTTATGATGGAGTGTCAAGCAGAATATTAAAGTACTGTGCTGCACATGTTAGCCCTGTATTTAGCCATATTTGCAATTTTTTCTTTAGGAATGGTCAGTTTCCTGAACGATTAAAGTACTCAGTAGTAAAGCCGCTTTATAAAAAGGGAGAAAGGGATAATTTAGACAATTTTAGACCTATTTCTATGCCATCAGTGTTTGCAAAACTTATTGAAAAGGCTATGTATGTAAGGATAATTGATCATTTTATATCACACGATTTGCTATCAAATGAACAGTTCGGCATTAGAAGTTGTTTAACAACTAAAAATGCTATATTCTCTTTTCTCTGTGAGGTACTGGATGGGCTAAACAAAAGGTTTCGAACGCTTGGCATATTTCTTTTTTTTTATTTAACTAAGGCATTTGATTGTGTTGGTCACAAAATATTGCTCCAGAAGTTGGACCATTAGGGAATACGGGGAGTAGCTGACAATTGGTTCACCTCTTACTTTACAAACAGGCAGCAAAAGGTCATTATTCACTATGTTGATAACGGCTGTGATGTGGGGTCTCAGTGGGGTACTGTCAAGTGGGGGTGCCCCTGGGATCAGTGTTGGGGCCACTCCTGTTCCTTATTTATACAAATGATATGCCCACTAGTATTACAGGTAACTCTAAAATATTTCTGTTTGCTGATGACACTAGCTTGGTAGTAAAGGATGTTGTGTGCAACATTGGTTCGGTTTCACATAGTGCAGTACATGACCTAAGTTCATGGCTTGTAGAAAATAAACTAACGCTAAATTACAGTAAGACTCAGTTTTTACCGTTTCTAACACACAATTCAACAAAACCTGACGTTTTAATTTCGGTGAAATGATTAGTGAAACTGAACAGTTCAAAATTTCTAGGTGTTCATATAAATAGTGAACTGTGGTGGAAAGCCCACGTTCAGGATCTCGTTCAAAGACTTAATACTGCCATTTTTACTATTCCAACGATATCAGAAGTGAGTGATCGTTCTTTGGTATTATATTTTGGGGTAACTCTTCCCATTCTAAAAGGATATTTTTGGCTCACAAACGGGCGGTTCATGCAATAAGTGGTGTAACTTCACGAACCTCTTGTCGACCCCTCTTCACGAGTCTGGGTATTTTGACATTGGCCTCTCAATATATATATATTCCTTATTGTCAATTCCTGTTAACAATATTAACTTATTCCCAAGAATAAGCAGCTTTCACTCAGTTAATATTAGACAGAACTCAAACCTGCATTTGGAGCGGACTTCCTTAACTCTTGTGCAAAAAGTTGTGCAGTATACTGCTGCATCCACTTTCAATAAGCTGCCACTCGAATTCAAAAATCTTAGCAGTAATCCACGCGATTTCAAATCGAAACTGAAGAGTTTCCTCATGGGTCACTCCTTGTATTCTGTCGAGGAGTTCCTTGAAAAAATAAGCTGATTCTTATTGTATTCTTGATTGCGTTTGCTTTAACTTATGGACTGAGTTTTTTCGGGTTTATAAACATCTGTTATTACTTTTATGTTGTAATTTCATGTACTGACACGTTCCATGACCTTGGAGATTTGCTCCTCAATTTGGTCCTACGGAACTCGACGTGTAAAGAAAAAAAATACACAACTGACTCGTTCAACTCAATGTGCAGCTACTGACTGAGCAGCTCAGCACCATTCTAACCTCCCCACGTACCTCCGCTCCTCCCTCCCTGTCCTCCTCCTCTTGTAGGCAGGGATATGGATTTTGCAGACCTGCTGTAGCTTTTCATTGATTGTGCACAAAGACATCTAGATGAAACTCGATATAAATGACTACACAAGCACCCTCTTCCACACACTGCGCGTCCGTACCAACGAGAAATTTCGGTATTATAAATGACTGGAAATAATCCATTTGCACTACTCTATCAGATTAATTGTTCAGCAATTTACAGGAGTCAGGTATATCGCTGAGTACACTGACCACTACCTTACGTCGTTTCTTCTTTGTAATGAAACGTATTTTCAACGTTTCAGAATAACGTGCAAACTGTTTGCATATCAAGTAATTAAACTGCCGCCACAAATAGATCGTAGCGCTAAATCTATCGGAGGTCTTGCATGCACAGACGTTTGAGAACACGAGCACCCTCCTCCACCGCAAGGTTTCCATCTTACACTAAACATATCTGTCGAAGAAACCTGCCGATCGCAAAGCGCGCACCGTCCGCTGACTGCCGATCAGCCACGCAGGTCCTGTGGCCACGCAGCCGCTTGTGAGCCCGTCTCCAGACGTACCGCACGAGTGTCAGAGGCCGGAGAGGTTGTCACTGCGACCGCCAGGCAGTCGACCAATCAATTCACGCGGAGGGGAACAATCGTCCATCGTAAACACTCGCTGTGCACTATAGTACAGGGTGTCAGAGAAGTCTTTCCCTCAGCTCAGGCTAGAGGTAAGATAAAACATGAAACTTGTGTCGAACTGTTTACAAACTATCAAAGTTTTTTTTCTGTTTTAGGTTCACAGTACGTAAGTAGTGGATAAGGTGCAGTGCCGAAGAAGCCATGTTAACCAATCAGGAGAAGGCACAGTGTGTCCTGTGGCACCACGAGACACGATCACCAACCACAGTGCAGGGACACTTCCAGACAACATTTTGAAGGAATCCACCTGATGTCAAGAGCATTAAAGCCTGGTATGAGAGTTTCAAGGACACAGGATCGGTTGCTGACCTTCCGAGGTCTCGTCGTCCAAGAACCTCAGTAGACAGGGTGGAAGCTGTAAGGCAGTCTTTTCTGCCAAGTCCGAAGAAATCGGTGCGCAGGGCCTCACGTGAATTACAGATGCCAAAAAGCTCTCTCAGTGACATTTTACACAAACATTTATTGTTTCGTGCATACAAAGTGCAAATCGTTCAGGCCTTGTTGCCCAATGACAGTACACGTCGATATGACTTTGGGGTCGAAATGCTATCACGTATTGAGGACGATGATGGTTATCTCAGACGAATTGCCTTTTCCGACGAAGCAACCTTTTTTGTCAGTGGAGTAATGAATCGCCATAATGTGCGCATTTGGGGTTCACAACCCCCTGGCGAGGTCACGGAGTGCACCAGAGGCAGTCCAAAGGTGAATGTTTAGTGCGCGCTATTGCACGATCGAGTTATCGGGCCATTCTTCTTCGCTGAGGCTACCGTCACATCTGCAGTGTATCTGGACATGTTGCAACTGTATGCTGTTCCTCAGCTGCTTCAGTATCACCCCGATGTCTTGTTTCAGCAAGACGGTGCACCGCCTCATTGGGGTTTGGACGTCCGTCCCTATCTCGATATGACCGTTCCTGGGCGGTGGATTGGTCGTGATGGGCCAGCGGTTTGGCCTCCACGCTCTCCTGACATAACCCCATTAGACTTCTGTTTATGGGGTTATGTCAAGGACGAGGTCTACCGAACACGTGTACCAGATCTTGAAACCCTGCGGCAACGGATAACCACAGTCGTTGAATCGATCCTTCCAGTGATGTTGGCTAATGTGTGGACGGAAATTGAATATCGCCTAGATGTGCTACGTGCTACGAAGGGTGCTCGTGTGGAAGTTTACTGATGTGTGAAAAAAACTTTGATAGTTTGTAAACAATTAGACACCTGTTTCATATTTGTATCTTACTTCTAGCCTGAGTTATCAATTTATGCAATCAGGGAAAGACTTTTCGGACACCCTGTAGATCCATTTGAACCATTGCATTAGTATATTGTGCAGGTGCTTATGAAATGAATCTATCCCCCGTTACAGTCAGATACAGACTTGTCAATGGGTTGAAATCACGATTTCCCATGTCAAATCTATCCTACCCTTACCGACAGACGTACGTAATTTTTTACGGGAATACTAGTCTGATCACTTCCCACACGTCTCGTGATATGTCGGAACAATAACGTTCCGACAGCACAGCATTCCCAACAAGTAGCGCGATTAGCATTTGTAGGTGTATAGCGTCCGAACCAGCTGAGTGTCGTTACGCACCATCTACCACAGCTTACCAGTAGCAAAACCTTCCCGCCACATCGTCGTTATTACATATTTGTCGATGAATAAAGGAAGTAATTACAATTAAAGAGCCCTTGCGTCTTCTATTTGCGTTACGTACGCTCTTCCAAAATATTCGGCATATGCCAGAGCAGGAATAACAGACTCACTTAATGTAGAATGAGTAACTTAGAAGGCTCCAGCTAAGTTCTACGGAAACATCACCTCAGCATCCCAGACGTCTCATCCCAACGAGGTCTCGATTTCACCACTTCCACGAAATGGCTTAGCACACAGGTCTTCCAGCCAATCAGAATCAAGCAAAGACTGTAAGTATTTAGCTCTTGGGATGTTGTAAATAAACGGATCAGTCTCCAGATTTCACAATGAATGCTGCATCATCGTACATTGATGTAATGGATAGTGGCTATTGGTGTATTCCTATCCACACTGCGAACTTCTGGTATTGCTGGAATGAGCCAATGGGTGGTGCGTGTGTTGGAGTCCAGTAGTGACCTGGACCAAGCTGTTTGAAATCCTCAGTGCACTTGCGTTACTCACAGCCACCACAATTGAGAGAGGAATGGAATGGAAGGATTTTCATAAACCCAAACGAGCATGTAATTATCCTCACTCATCAGCATCTATGTCATAATTTCTTCATTTTTACACATGTTCCATCAATTTGTTGCAATTTTACCAGGTTTTGCGTGATGTCAATGTATATTACCCAAATTTCTATGGCTTACAGTGCATAACCACATGTGGGACAAAGGTGTAAAGGGGCATTCTGCAGGAGTTAAACCCACAGAGCGTGGATAATATGCATCGGCTATTGTCAGTCGCACTGGCCGAGGAATGGAATGATTTTCATACAACCAGGAAAACATGTAAGTACCCTCATTCCTCCAAATCGTTTCCATTTGTTCTTCTGTTTTATGTATTTTCCATCAATTTTCGCAAACCGCGGTGTTGGCCGTCGAATGGCGCTAGCTGCGCAGCATTTGTGCACCGCCGCCGTCAGTGTCAGCCAGTTTGCCGTGGCATACGGAGCTCCATCGCAGTCTTTAACACTGGTAGCATGCCGCGACAGCGTGGACGTGAACCGTATGTGCAGTTGACGGACTTTGAGCGAGGGCGTATAGTGGGCATGCGGGAGGCCGGGTGGACGTACCGCCGAATTGCTCAACACGTGGGGCGTGAGGTCTCCACAGTACATCGATGTTGTCGCCAGTGATCGGCGGAAGGTGCACGTGCCCGTCGACCTGGGACCGGACCGCAGCGACGCACGGATGCACGCCAAGACCGTAGGATCCTACGCAGTGCCGTAGGGGACCGCACCGCCACTTCCCAGCAAATTAGGGACACTGTTGCTCCTGGGGTATCGGCGAGGACCATTCGCAACCGTCTCCATGAAGCTGGGCTACGGTCCCGCACACCGTTAGGCCGTCTTCCGCTCACGCCCCAACATCGTGCAGCCCGCCTCCAGTGGTGTCGCGACAGGCGTGAATGGAGGGACGAATGGAGACGTGTCGTCTTCAGCGATGAGAGTCGCTTCTGCCTTGGTGCCAATGATGGTCGTATGCGTGTTTGGCGCCGTGCAGGTGAGCGCCACAATCAGGACTGCATACGACCGAGGCACACAGGGCCAACACCCGGCATCATGGTGTGGGGAGCGATCTCCTACACTGGCCGTACACCACTGGTGATCGTCGAAGGGACACTGAATAGTGCACGGTACATCCAAACCGTCGTCGAACCCATCGTTCTACCATTCCTAGACCGGCAAGGGAACTTGCTGTTCCAACAGGACAATGCACGTCCGCATGTATCCCGTGCCACCCAACGTGCTCTAGAAGGTGTAAGTCAACTACCCTGGCCAGCAAGATCTCCGGATCTGTCCCCCATTGAGCATGTTTGGGACTGGATGAAGCGTCGTCTCACGCGGTCTGCACGTCCAGCACGAACGCTGGTCCAACTGAGGCGACAGGTGGAAATGGCATGGCAAGCCGTTCCACAGGACTACATCCAGCATCTCTACGATCGTCTCCATGGGAGAATAGCAGCCTGCATTGCTGCGAAAGGTGGATATACACTGTACTAGTGCCGACATTGTGCATGCTCTGTTGCCTGTGTCTATGTGCCTGTGGTTCTGTCAGTGTGATCATGTGATGTATCTGATCCCAGGAATGTGTCAATAAAGTTTCCCCTTCCTGGGACAATGAATTCACGGTGTTCTTATTTCAATTTCCAGGAGTGTATTTCAAAACGATCTGGCCCTTCGTTTAAGCTACTGGCTAAGGATGCGTAGCAGAACACTAGATGGTCTGTGTTAATCTTATAGGTGTTCCTCTGTCTTTAACCAACCCTCCCCGCAACATTGTCTCCGATTTAATTTGGAACTGAAGAGAAGTAGGAAGGTGTTATACGCGCTACATTCGACGTTTTGTGAAGGAACAGAACGAGATGAGCTCCATACAGTTAATACACTTCGATATTTTGCTTTCGGAAAGAGTATAGCGTGCGTTCCAAACTTGTACAACCGAATGACGCTAGCGATATAGACTGGTATTTTCACTCCAATATAGGAACTGCCGTTCTGCAAAGACTCATCCGTGGCAATCTTACTCACGACACAATTTAAATTACACACAATCTCTCTGGACGCGTGCATGCTGAGCAGGTTAGCGCTCCTTACTGGTGTGTAGGAAATACGAGTCTGATACATTTCAACGTGCTGTGGTGATATAACATACGATTAAGAAGAAGAAACGTGCGGTTTATGCATGATGGAGCTCCATATGGATGGAGTTTGAAACATTCTATATAAATTGCTTGTGCTATCAGTTCTGTAATACTGTTGCCGTGTTTGGATTCCATACCAAGAAGGCACTCGAGAGAGAGCAATGACTGTAGAACATACACACACACTCCTAAGGATACGTGGTTCTGCGCTTAAGCAGGGTATCACGTTAAAGCGGTGTGGTCTCCGATACGTTAGTAGCGTGGAATGCAATGCTGTTAATACCCCAGTGCAGGAAATATATTTCCAACTCGTGACGTACATTTACCTTATAATTTGTCCATTCCACTCACTATGGTGGGAAACTCTATTCCAAAAGAAAAAAAGAAAAAAAAATAGGTTCTTTGTGCTTCATGCAATATATAGCTCTCTAAAGGTGTGTCTCGCCCACTGTTCACATCTGATCCGGGCAGTAGTCTCTGTGATTTGGAAAATGCATCCTCAGTTCATTCTGCAACATCATCAGTGTTTGCTGAAATGTATTCTCCTTACGTTGATCCATTGTCACCTCCTTACACTCCCCGTGCAGGAGTCCACAGACACTTTTCTCAGCTGTATGCTTACAGGAAACACTTATTAAACTGCTCTTCAATTGAACACACTTCCTGCCAGAAATAAAGACAGTTCCTTCCAGTACAGTCTTTTTCCAGCCGATTCACAAGTGGGGTAGAGGGGCCAGCAGAACGTGCAGGTGGGTGGGGTCACCCTCTATTGGTGTTATTACGGACTGGTGCAGGCGGTCTCCAAACTTCGAGGTGAACATACGAGCGCAATCGGGGAAAGCACGGGGCCGGGGTGGCAGAGTGTGGAAGACAATCCAATACCCTTAAAAGTGAATAAATGAAGCATTATCTTGCATCTCCCCTACCGCCTCAGGAGTTCAGGACAGACTGAGTACTTTTCCCACTGCAGTGGGGGAGGGATGGGGGGAGTGGAGTAGGGGAGCGGTAAGCTGGAGGATTTCCCAGGAGGCGACAAGTGGCTCAGAACTGAACTGTGGAGGGGTAACAAAAAGAATGCCTCTTTCCCCAGAGGGGTCGAAGAGGATGAGGGGGATGTAGAGGCTTGGGGTGTTTCTCAGAAAGAGGGATTATCCTCAGGGTGTCATAAATCAACCTCCAGAGGCCATTAAAAAATTATCATAACAATAGTTTAATAGAAGGGGGCAGGCGATAATGTCCCACTAAATATATGCATCCTGCACGTACAAAATGCGCCAGAGAGTGAGACATGTGCTACATACCACCAACCCTCCCCACGGTTTGCCGGTTCCCCTACAAATTGCCGGCCGCGGTGGTCTCGCGGTCAAGGCGCTCAGTCCGGAACCGCGCAACTGCTACGGTCGCAGGTTCGAATCCTGCCTCAGGCATGGATGTAGTGCTCAGAGCCATTTGAACCCTACAAATTATATGAGCGCCCTTGGAGGTGGTGTTGGTATCATCAGCGCTCTGGGGCGACAGCAAGGCAGTGTTCCAAACCCTACTCGTATACAAACCTCACCGACGTCTGCCAGTAGGCTTGCCCGCTCGTCTGTTTCGGTTACAGAGTCTGCAGTTCTTCTCAAATGTCACGGTTACCGACGTTGCTGGTCCTGCAAGACTGTTCATTAAAGCTGTGTGACTAATACTGGATTGGGAATTAGTGTTGTTCCTCCAACTGCAAGTGGTTTTAAACAATGTACTAAAAACATAGCCGTGCGGGATTAGCCGAGCGTTCTAGGCGCTGCAGTCATGGACTGTGCGGCTGGTCCCGGAGGAGGTTCGAGTCCCCCCTCGGGCATGAGTGTGTGTGTTTGTGCTTAGGATAATTTAGGTTAAGTAGTGTGTAAGCTTAGGGACTGATGACCTAAGCAGTTAACTCCCATAAGATTTCACACACATTTGAACATTTACAACTAAAAATCTATTTTAATGGCAGCTAGTAACTCACCTTTAAGCCATTTGGTAAACAAACGTTAACATTGGACTTGGAGAAGAATTTTTCGCCCACTTGGACGTTTGTTGTTGCCAATGTTTCTCGACCTATTATTTCTTGCGTCGTATTTCTCTGGTATCACACTTGGTGAATCAGTGTCTTATGAAAGGATTTCTGTTTTCTCAAGTCCCTACCACATCGCTTCGCGATTGCCGCTATTATCACGCCACGGGCACCGTACAAAGATTCCCGGACCGGACGCATCTCCTGAGACGGTGCAACGCATCTCGGAGCTGCACTCGTCCGCTCTCGCAACACACACACGTGCGACAGTCAAGAAGAAATCACTTTTTCCTGCATGTGTCATGACGCAATTTTTGCAATTGAACGCATAGTCCTCATTAGCTAGAGCTCTCACTGTAGATCGTTTGGAAATGTGGCGTGAAGAAATCGATGCAACAGCCTATCTACGAGAACGAAAGCAGGTGTTTCGAAATCGGACAAAGCAAGGTGTGTGTGGCCTTGGAGCGGGAGCGACACGTGCTGCCTTCCCCCCCTTCCCCCCCCCCCCCCTTGAGGCTGACACCACCGGCCAACCGCTAGGCAGCGTTCGCAGCAGCATTGCGTCAAAACCCGACGTTGGCGCTTTTAAAACGGTCTTTGGCATCCCTGTTCATACGGACGCTTTAATATCTCCCTTTTCTCGTTTCTCGATGCAGTTGGAAGTGAAATGAATTCCACAAAATCACTAGGAACAGCGATTTGTGTTGCAGGAATGCAAAGAAACAAACAGAAGGTATTCTGGGCTGGTGCATTTCCTGAATGACAAACGGTATTTAAGAGGAGGATTCGTTGCATGTTACGAAGATTTGAGGCAGTATTCTGGCAAATTTTTTAAATATTTTCCGATGTCCATAAGCACATCTGACGAACAGTTGGGAATAATGGGGCCCCGAATAACACTTCGTGGTACAACATGCAGTTGGCGATACCAGCTGTACAACGATTAACTGTCACACCGAGGTACGCAGATTAAAATTAAGAAGAAAATTCTACACCCAGTCATTATTTAATGATTAAAATATACGTATTGGATTCAGTAGCTGCCTCGAGACATACTGAACAACTGATCAGGTGTGTGTAAATCTGTTGTTCTTCGTACCGTTATTGAAGTTGATGTGTCAGCACCTGACAACACGATCGTCAGCGGGATAAAAGCTTTGCACCTAATCTGGTCAAGAACCGTGCGTAACTGATGTAGAGGGACTGTACTGATAATTCCCTAGGGTCTTAATTGTCTTTAATGGAAGTATGTGATTAACAGAAGAGGACTGATGCATGGTCTGTGCATAGAGGAACGTTGACTGTGAGTAATGCCGACTGTGTTGTTTGTGTCTGACTAAAATTTTGTTTTGTAATTGTAGTATGGAAAACTAATGGGAACTGCTCTCCGACGTATTTGAAAATCTACAAATTAAATTTAAAGTTTCAGTTTTTGCTGACAGTTTACTGTCGTCATCCATGTTTTTCAGCGATTTGATGAAGGACAGACAAAATGTACTTTTTTCATCTCATTTCTTACACCTTTTAGAATCTCATCTTCAAAATACGTAAGCATTTTCTTTTTCTTATTGAGTGTGGTTCGTTGACCTTCACTAAAGGACGTAGATGGCGAATTCAGTGAACTTCCAGCACACGGTGATACTGATACGTGGCTGTCAGCACTTCGTTGTGATTAACTCCGTGGGGTGTTGTAGTATTCAAACGTTTTGACATCTTTGACGTGTGGAACAAGAAATAGAAATTCCCCGTAATATCTGTATTTTTTCTCCTCTTTGCGCATTGGCCTTATATAACGCCTTTCTAGGCTTTATACTCACGCCGAAAATTTCCTCTTATATGTTTCAACTTTGCTTAATATCTGACTAAACTTTAAAAAATGAAACTGTTTATTTATCTGGTTATACCTCATTTTCATTTTATACAGACTTCTAGCGCCAGGCAATAGTTTTCATAATCAAAATATCCACGGGTGTACTGCCGGTCTACAGTGTCCAACGGGCACAATATTTCGGCGATCATACATGTCGCCATCATCAGGTGAACTGACGGACTGAGCTCCTGTGAACGTGCCGGCACGGAGATCCGTACACTATGGCTGCTCAGGGGGAACTGGGTTCGGTCGCGGCGGCGGCCGATTTAAATACCCTCCGCCCGCGGCGCGCTCACTCCGCCGTCCGCGCCCCGCGCCACGGTCGCGCGGTGGAACGGATTGCGACGGCGTCTGAGATGACGTCGGTGTGATGGCTCTGTCCGCCGTGGTTGTCACAACTATACATTTGCTCGATTTACTCTTGATTAACCCAATCGCTGGTTCCCAAGCCTTGCTAAGATTATAGCCACAGTCACGGTTTATGAGGTCGTCATTGGTGCGAATTTCGATGGCCTCTCTAACAACGCTGTCCCAGTATCTCGACGTCTGTACCAGAATCCTCGTGCGTTCATACTCCATGGCGTGATTTTCCGACAAACAATGTTCAGCGACCGCCGACTTGCTCGGGATACATCAGTCGAGTGTGCCTCTGGTGTTCACGGCATAGATCCTCGACAGTACGCATCGTCTGACCAATATACGACTTGCCACATTGACACGGAATGTGGTACACGTCGGCCTTCCTCAAACCTAGGTCATCTTTGGCGCGCCCCACCAGTGCACGAGTTTTATTCGGAGGACAAAACACAGTTCCCACCCGGTGTTTCTTCAAAATGCGAGCGATCTTCCCCGAGAGTGCGCCTGTATATGGGATAAACGCAGTGCCTACCTCCTCCCTCGTGATTTCATCCATATCCACAGGTTGTGCTGTAGTGGTTGGGCGGAGAGCACGTTGAATCTGCCACTCTGAGTACCCATTTTTTCGAAATACAGTTCTCAGATGTTCCAATTCCTGGGGTAGACTCTCTGCGTCAGAGATAGTGCGCGCCCTATGTACTAGAGTTTTAAGTACCCCATTCCTCTGTGAAGGGTGGTGGCAGCTGTCTGCGTGCAAATACAGATCAGTGTGCGTTGTCTTCCGATACACCCCATGACCTAGTGTGCCGTCATGCCTTCTCTTGACCAAGACGTCAAGGAAAGGTAGTTTACCCTCCGTTTCAGTCTCCATAGTGAATTTGATGTTGGGGTGTATGGAGTTTAGATGTGTAAGGAAGTCAAGGAGTTTATCCATACCATGTGGCCAGATGACGAAAGTGTCGTCCACGTAACGGAAAAAGCAAGTAGGTTTCCATTCGGATGACGACAGGGCTTCCTCCTCGAAGTTCTCCATGTACAAATTCGCTACCACCGGTGAGAGTGGGCTACCCATGGCGACTCCCTCCGTCTGTTCGTAGTATTCTCCATTAAAAAGAAAATACGTGGAAGTCAAGACATGCCTAAAAAGTTCAGTGGTCTTCTCGTCAAACTTCTGACTAATCAATTCTAGTGACTCTCGCAGGGGTACCCTCGTGAACAAGGAAACGACGTCAAAACTCACCATGATATCTGACTCATCCAACCTGAAGCTATCAAGGCGTTTAACAAAATCCACGGAATTACGGATGTGATGAGGGCATTTACCCACGTAAGGACTTAATATTCCCGTCAGGTATTTGGCCAACAAATATGTAGGTGCCCTGATGTTGCTGACAATGGGGCGTAATGGTACCCCCTCTTTGTGAACCTTCGGGAGTCCATATAGTCTAGGCGGTACCGGACCTTGGGGTAACAATTTCTTAACGTCACCCTCCGGTAAATCTGCGTCCTTGAGAAGCGACCTCGTCTTGTCGTCCACCTTCTTTGTAGGGTCAACGCTGATTTACGTTATCAGTTTCTACTTGGACTGACTACCATACATTACACTGTTCAGAAGGTTTGTGACGCAATATGGGATTGTTTAATGGCTATGTATAAGCCAGAAGAAACGAGGATTACCTTAAAAAATTTCAGAAGACATTTATCACCTCACAAATTTTCCTAATGTGCTCAGGTCTGTAGACGGCAAACTGAATGGAATAGCAAAGCGCGATCAAAGTGGTTCCCTGTACTACAATTTTTAGAATCACTTTTCTATTAATGTACTGGAAATCTGCGATGCAAACTACAGTTTTACATGCACTGAAGTAGGGGCACACGTTGGTTCTGTTGACTCAAACATATGTAAAAATATATCTACGATAAGGATAGAAGCTCACGAATTGAATTAAAGTTTGTGATATGGCTGGGATTTGAACCCCTAGGTATATGAGATCTACAAAAATACATTTAACAGGATATTGGCATCGGGGAAATTCGATTTACCAGAACCGAGAATAGTACGTAATGATAAAAACGGAAAACTAGGGTCATTTGCCTTTATCTAGAGATGTATTAAGACCGTATCCGAAACGCAACATAACTGTGCAATAACGTATTTATGATTACCATCTTACACGAGAATGAAGAATGATTTAATATACTTTCGGTATTCTTTCGAACAAGTGGAGAACTGTAGTTACAGATATACATCTTCAACACAATCGCACAAAATAAGTAGTTAAAGCATTCTGTCAGAACTGAAGATAAGAGTCCAATTTCATGATAGAGAATTACAACATTTACAACCAACAGGGCTAAGAAGTAACTAGGTAGGTCTGCAAGTACGAGATTATTTTGCTAAATATTTCATAGCGGCACAAGGTTAGATTTCGTGCCAATACCAAGCTGTCAACAGACAGGAAGATGAATAAAATACCAATTGCTGGAACTACCTACATCGAACGTTTTTTTATAATTTTGTTAGTTATTTTACATTATTGAAATAGAGATACATTATGTACTCACGTCGACTATTTTCTTTTTCTTCGCTGGTTGGTGATTCCCAGTTTCCTGCTTTCTCCTCCTAAGCATCATTTTTTAAAGATTTATTACCACACTCAGACAACGATTTTGCGTATTGCAGAGAGCGAAATTCGGCCTCCGTAGTCGGCACGAACTGGCTGTGCCGTGTGGCGCATTCCGGAGCACGTAGCGCACTGCTCGATAGCTAGGCAGCGAGTTTTAAGAGCGCTGTCGTGTCGATAAGTATTTGGCTACCCATTTCTCTCATTTCGGCGCTTTTCTAAAGGCAGCTCTCGTGGGAACGATGCCCTACTAAAGGATTTTCTAACTCTGACCGACTCAACGCCTGAAACGTAGAAGGGTTGCCAGTCTACTCTGCATCACATCAAAACAACGCCGGTGGTTAAGAGGCCTCGTCGACTGTCTCCGGAAAAGCTATATGCTGCTCAACAAAAGTTTGATATGATGATTATTCCAGAATGAGATTTTCACTCTGCAGCGGAGTGTGCGCTGATATGAAACTTCCTGGCAGATTAAAACTGTGTGCCGGACCGAAACTCGAACTCGGGACCTTTGCCTTTCGCGGGCAAGTGCTCTACCAGCTGAGCTACCCAAGAGGTCGAGTCTCGGTCCGGCACACAGTTTTAATCTGCCAGGAGGTTTCAGTATGATTATTGATTAATGATGGTTCTGTTTCTCGCTCAATGACTTCTCAGGCTCTTAGTCTTCTCTATTAGAGATGGCCAGGAAAAAAACATCAGAAACTAGTGATCTGTGCAGATTACAAAGTTTTGAACTCTCGTAAAATTCCTGACAGGTACCCTGCCCCCAATGTACCTGATTTTACTAGTAACATGTCGGGTGCACATTTATTTTACTCTTCCTGTCTGTGCCAAGATTCCCATTGTTCCAAAAGACGACACGAAGACTGCTGTTACTACACCATTTGGGTTGTTCAAACAGTGTTAACCAGTTTTGCACTCTGTAACGCTGGCCAAGCATGGTAACGGTTCGTGCTCGGTGTTCGTCAGTGTTTTCCATTCTCTATTAGTATGGAATACTAATTTTTTCTGCTTCATTTGAGGATCATCTGAAATATTTACGTGCTGTAATCCTTAGGATGGAGGACTGTTGTATCTTTATTAACACTGACAGGTTAAAGGGGGTTTCTTTCTTAGGCTACAAGCTGTCGAACAAGGAAATTTCTGTTATTCCTGCGATATTTAAAACGTGCCTCTGCCAAAGAATTAATTTGAGAAAGAAGTTCCTGAGAATGTACACTTCGATCACAGCATTGCACGGTAGTGAAATATGGACTGTGGCAAAACCGAAACAGAAAAAAATCGAAGCATTTGAGATGTGGCACTAGAGAAGGACGTTAAAAATTAGGTGGGCGGGTATGGTAAGGAATAAGGAGGTTCTCGAAAGAATCGATGAGGAAACGAATATATGTAAAACAGTGAAAATAGGAAGGGACAAGTGTTAAGACGTTCGTGAATAACCGTCACGGTACCAGAGGCAGCTGTAGAGGGTAAAAACTGTGGAGGAAGACGGAAACTCGAATACTTCCAGCAAATAATTGAGTATGTAAATTGCAAGTCCTATTCCCAGATGAGAAGGTTGCCACGCGAGAGGAATTCATGGCGGGTCGCGTCAAACCAGTTACTCTCCCATTACTCTTTTTGTTGATACCAGTCAAGTCGCTGTGAGTCCTGTATTGCAACAACGTACTTCTCACGCATGGTGACCTCTCACTTTCTTTTCTAAAAATTTGTCAAAACGATAACAATCTTGGACTGGTTTTGATAGAGACCTGTTAACCATTTTTCTTGCTGCAAAATGCCGGCCGGAATGGCCGAGCGGTTCTAGGCGCTACAGTCTGGAAGCGAGCGATCGCTACGGCCGCAGGTTCGAATGCTGCCTCGGGCATGGATGTGTGTGATGTCCTTAGGTTAGTTAGGTTTAAGTAGTTCTAAGTTATAGGGGACTGATGACCACAGAAGTTAAGTCGCATAGTGCTCAGAGCCATTTGAACCATTTGAGCCATCTTGCTGCAAAACATTTTCGTCCATGATTTGGAGGCCAGACTTTTACTACACATACTGCCCACAAACCATTAACTCCCATTTTCAAGAATTTTACAGATCTATTTTCTCCACGACAGGTACGCCAGGCCTATTTCATGGCTCAATTTTCTCCAGATGTCCAGCATACTTGTGGACAGGACAAAGTGGAGGCAGAATGTTTGTCTAGCAACTGTGCGGCTATTTCTGTCATTGATTGGGTAAAAGTGGCTGCAGATCTGGACATAGACTCACTCCCAGTCCAACATCCACTGCATCCAGAATCAACGGGTTTACATGTGGAACGCTCCCCTGTGGATGGTTCCGCAAATGGTATTTGGTGTGATACTTCTGGACCAAATAGTATTATACCACAAGTCTCAAGAAAAACAAGCAATCTATCTAACGGCTTTAAATCATGCCCCACTAAAGAAATTACTCCTTTCTCTTGTGTTAATGTATTAAGTGTACGAAAAAGAAAACTGGAAATAGAAGACCTCGAAGACAGAAAACGAAAACTGCAGTACATGCCGAAAACAATTTCCACTGCTCCTGGAGAAAGGAGAAGTCACTGCTGATGTACAGGAAAGACTAACAATTTAGCTTACACACAGAGCATGGAAAAGCCTGGATGCAAGTGGAGAATATAAGGTGTCAGCGTTTGCCGTAAATAGCTGCGGTAAGAGGCCGTATGTTGGAGTACTGGCCAAAAATGCCGGCATCGAGAACGTATACTACATTAAAAGATAGACGAAACATCTGTTTACAAAGCCCCTTTCTCGTCCGGATCTGCTTAAAAAGGATGATTACATTGTTTCTGTATCTTGTGGACACGTTTTGTGCACATAGTAACAGAACACCGACACGAAAGCCTCAACAATTTTGTATTACGCCTGTACGGGGATGAGATTTGCAGATTGTACCGACGCCTTGACCAACGACGGAAGAAGAAAGCGCGATTGATGTCCTCTCTCGCCTTTCTGTCACGTTGCCGAGATGAATGTGCTACACCGAAGTTCTTGAGATGCAAGCGCCTATTCACCACCGCCCAAGCACATCGTATCTACGACAGCATGGAACGAGCTTTTCTTCGTGAGCGAATACATACAACACGGAGAGAGTTGGCAAGAATGGATCAGGAACTTCTGGACATTTTCTATCAACTAAGTAGCAGAATGCGGCGAGACGACTGGGACAAGATCCACAGCATCACTCACAGGAGCATGCAGAACAAACTCGAGCGCTGCACCGAGCGACAGAAGAAAAAGTTTGAAAGATGCCGGAAGCAGACCAACAAGGCGATTCCCGACATGTCATACACAGTGGTCAACCTCACTGAACGACAATTGTCCGAAGAGGAAGTGTCTGTTCTTCAAAAAGGAGGGAATTTCGCTATCGTCCCGAGAACTATACCTATGGAGGACATCATTGCCAACACCGAAGCAGCCATTCGGACCCTTCCTTGTGAAAGGGCAGAGGAAATACGCACGGAAACAGCCAGGATACTGCGCCGAGCAAAACCACCAGCTTGCAACCTGAAGAAAGAAGAGGTACAATCCATTAAGGATCTCAACGCCGACAAGAGTATATTGGTACTGTCTGCCGATATGGGGAATGCGACCGTCGTAATGAAGACAGAAGATTATGAGCAAAAGATCCGAGACCTATTAGATCCGACGACGTACCGAAAACTAAGCGCAGATCCGACACAACGTATCACACGGAATACGAATCGATTAATCAAGGCGTCTTCTCTGCCGGCGGCCATACAGAGAAACCTGCGCAACACAGAAGCCCTACCACCTCGGCTGTATGGATTACCCAAGATCCATAAGAACAACGTTCCACTGAGACCGATCGTTAGCGCTCCTGGATCACCGACATATAAACTGGCAAAACACTTGGCCTCTCTGCTCCAGCCACACGTGGGGAAGACCGACACATACATTAAGGACTCAGGACATTTCATTGAGAAGCTGAAACTTGCACCAAACGATATCCTGGTCAGCTTTGATGTTGTTTCGTTATTTACGAAAGTGCCACTCAGTGACGCTCTGGAGCACATCGGTTCCATTTTCCCGCTAGACATCAGAAAGCTCTTCCATGCATGTCTCACCACGAGTTATTTCACGTGGAATGGCGATTTCTACGAACAGCTGGAAGGCGTCGCCATGGGTAGTCCTCTCAGTCCAGTGGTGGCCAACTTCTTCATGGAACAATTCGAAGCACAGGCACTGGACTCAGCGACTTGCAAACCTAAGGTGTGGTACAGGTACGTCGATGATACTTTCGTGGTGTGGAGCCATGGTGAAGAACAGGTCGGTGACTTCCTAAGGCACTTGAACAGCCTCCATGCCAACATAACATTTACCATGGAAGTAGAAAAGGACAAGAAACTGCCATTTCTAGATGTGCTGGTCACAAGGGACGGCGAAAACCTGGGACACAGAGTGTATCGAAAATCGACTCACACGGACCGATACCTGCACAAACTGTCAAACCACCACCCGAGCCAGAAAAGAGGCATGATTAGTACGCTCGTAACGAGAGCAGGACGAATATGTGAGCCGCAACACCTCAAACGAGAAATGCAACACCTGGAAACTGTTCTGAGGAGCAATGGGTACTCCACAAATTATATTAGAAGTGTAACAGAGCCAAACACTCGGCGAAGTAAGGAACCAGAAAAAGAAATGTCGGGTACGGCCTTTCTGCTCTACATTCCCAGAGTGACGGACAGAATCGTCCGTATATTGCGCAAACATGGCGTAAAGACGATTTTCAAACCGACAAGGAAGATCAAAGAGTGTCTTAGATCGGCGAAGGAGAAAAGAGACCCCCTTGCAATGTCGGGAATATACCACATACCATGCACATGCGGAAAAGTTTATGTCGGAATGACTGGACGATCCATTAACACCAGGATCAAAGAGCATAAGCGACATTGCAGGTTGGGGCAGGTGGAGAAATCGGCCGTGGCAGAGCACGCACTGAATGAGACCGACCACGTAATAAAATCCGCCGACACGGAAGTTCTGGCTGTAGAGAAGCACTATCACGCGCGCTCGTTCAGAGAAGCTGTAGAAATACAAAAACACGCTAACAGTTTGAACAAGGAAGAGGAAAGCCTTAAGGTAAACGGATCCTGGCTTCCCGTACTGCAGCGAACGACCGTCGCAGGTAGCAAGAGGAGAACCGCACCGGAAATGACCGCGGAGAAGCCCTCGGACGTTGGCGCGCCAGGTACAGTCTTAGACAGAAAAACTGGCCGCCGGCCGGCCACCACAGAGACTAAGTCCGAGTCGTTCACTTAAGGTGGCCAATAAAACTGGCCGCCCCTGACAACTCTAAGTCCGGCCATCTGCACAATCTGGCAACACCGTAAGATGCGGAAGTGTTAGGAGGAAGTGTTGTCTACTTTCGATGTGTGCTCACACTGTCTGAGCCCGTGGTCTAGCGGTAATAGTCTCGCATTCTAAACCGAAAGTCGCCTGTTCGCGTCCACCTATAAGTATATTTTTTTTTTTTTTACTACATTTCGGCCCTCGTATAAAGTTATGAGTATGACTGAACATCGAAGATAATTCGCTTGACATTCTACCCACCAGCAATAACAAGTATTCCAGAAACAATTCCGCAGGACAGCTCGTGGCTGCGTCGCGATCATAACAGCTTACGCTCGAGCGTTTCCTCGCGCTGCAGCGGCTACCGGCCACCGGCCAGACGCCACCCGCCGCCTGAAATCCGGCGCCGCCCATGTGAACGCGGCGCGACGCTGTCAGTATATGTTTTAACTGTCGTTTTCGAATTTGAAGTTCTAGTTATCATCTTGCAGTTAAGCATTGCATTTTGCATACTTGAAAATCATGAACTACAGTTAAGCATTGTAAAATTGAGTCGCAAGTGGAAGAAGCTGTAACATCTGCAGCACAACGTTTACTTTTGGTATAATAGAGGGGTGAATGCAGAGGAGGCAACTAGAAAGATTTGAACTGTGTGTGGAGCGAGTGCTTTTGGGAAAAATACGCCAGAAAAAGATATTCTTGTTTCAACAAAGATCGTTCTGGCAATAATGATTTTCCACATTAAGGAAGTCTCGACTACTGATACATGTGATAGATTACCATTTCACCATCATGCGACATTTGCAATCAACAGGCAAAGTTCAGAAGTCTGGCGTAGGAGTACTGCATGCTCTAATTCGAAACAACAAAAATCATGGACTATTATTGAACGTCATCAGGTCGCTCATTGAGCATTCGTATGCAGTATTGTTGGTGACGTGTTATGATGCCTTTATCGTTAACTTCCTAAGAAGAAATGAAAGGCTGAGCCCCACCAAAAGACGTAAACTCGAACAAAGAGTAGTGTAAACATAATATTTTACATCTGATAGCTCCAAAAGTGTGTTTTGGGCTACGAATTCTGCCCCACGGGGTGTGTGCATCACAGCTGGAATTTGTTGCCAACAACTAAGACACCTTTTGGTGGCAGTGTAAGGAAATCGAGCAACAAAACTACATCACCTGTGCTACTGCATGATGACGCACTCTGTTGATTTGAGAAACAAAACTGTCCAGGAGATTGATAGTAAAGTCGTCTCTCAGGCATTTGTATTGATAGGGAAGTCCTCTCTCAAGCACGTGTCCCTCTCGTCATATATTCGTAAAAATTTACCTTTCCCGCTCTTGATCGATCAACCGTGAAGGCAATTCATTTCTAGACGAAAATACTCTTAAAACTAAGACATCGTTAGAACTAGTGGGTTTCTACGGGCGTAGAATTTGTAAACAACATTAGTATTGTCAGATTGTTTTAGATATCACGAAAGAAAATTGTGCTCCTGATTAATTTCTCTTTGGCGGTTACTGATGCGTTTAGTAAACTAATGGAAAATTTAATTAAAATATTCACTGTACTAATACAAATTAAATTTAGCTTACTACAGTAACAACACGACGGCAGTCTATCTTAATAAAACATTAAGTGTCTATAAGACGATTGATCCTATTTTAACGCGAATTAGTAGGATATTACCGACTTTTGACATCGAAAAGATCTGTATTTACTTCATTTCGTGTATCATTCGCAAGTATTATGAAAATGTGTCATTTCATAGATAAAATTATGTATTCACAACAACAAAAAATATGTAGGTAGAAAACAAAAGTGGCATTTTGAATTTGGCAGTACCGTAAGGTTTTCGTTCTGACACTAACAAGGGGAGGCCGCCAATCGTGAAATTCAGATACGATTCATACTGCGCATAATAAAAGCTCATGGCCAGAGGTGTAATGTGGCAAAGCACCAAGATGCACTTGTCAGCCGCTGTCGAGAAAATCGACAGTTAATAGAAACCGTTGCGGTGAAATACTCTCTACGATGTATAACTTTCTATAGCGTCGTGGCGCAGCGGTAAGTGCTTGGGTTCGTAAGGGAAAGGTCGAATCTCGCGCCATGCAATTTTTTTTTAGTATTTGTTTTTTGTAATTCAAATATATATATATATATATATATATATATATATATATATATATATATATATATATATATCATGGGGTCTCTAATTCGAACGTTTGACTTACACTATACGTATTCGTTTCGGAATATCGTTTCTACGTCTTCCGTTAACTACACGTGTAAACATTATGAAGACAATAACATTTGTGAAATACAACTTTGTTTGCAGAAAACATAATCATGTTCGAAGTCGCCAGTTTTTCCACGACAAACGACTTTCAACAACGTATTATATGCATAATTGTTGCAACTGATTGCCGGGAATATATATATTACAAATAACAAATACTAAAAAAAAAGTTGCATGGCGCGAGATTCGATCCAGCGACTTTCGGATTACGAACCCGACCGCGTACCGCTGCGCCACGACGCTGTAGGAAGTTACAAATCGTAGAGAGTATTCCACCTCAACGGTTTCTTTTAACTGTCGATTTTCTCGACAACGGTTGACAAGTGCATCTTGGTGCTTTGCCACATTACACCTCTGGCTATGAGCTTTTATTATGCGCAATATGAATCGAATCTGAATTTCACAATTGGCGGCCTCCCCTTGTAAGGGTTCCTGAAAGTAGCAAGACCAATTTTGCTCGAGCGTTGTCTTACGATTCCCGTATTGAGTTTGTATCTGCCTGCTTGTAGCTCTGCTACAAAAGAATTAAAAATCTGCCTTTCAGCGAGTCTCGAAAGGCGAACGAAAGCAGCTTGCACCTGGTAGCCAAGCATGTTACCTCAGAACTGGTTTTTTCCTAAAGTGGGAAGACATCCTTTTGAGGTTCAATTGTTGGCAAATGTCAGTCAGACATGTGCCGTTGGTCTAAACGTTTCGGTGTGTTGAATTTGTACCAATGATTTTTCTACAGGTTTTTCCTGTCCCAAATAGAGAGTTGACGTCTCCCATTAGTATTTTCACGTCATCTTGGTGAATTTTGCTCATAGTATTTTGAGTGTGTTCCAGAATTTTTCGACATTTTCGGTGTTTGTCTTATATTCGATGTTGGTGGGGACATGTGCATTGATGAGTTTATATTTTTTACTGGGGCTCTTAATGGGCATAGTCATAAGTCGGTTGTTGATGGGCAGGCCGCGGTGGCCGAGCGGTTCTAGGCGCTTCAGTCCGGAACCGCGCGACTGCTACGGTCGCAGGTTCGAATCCTGCTTCGGGCATCGATGTGTGTGACGTCCTTAGGTTAGTTAGGTTTAAGTTCTAGGGGACTGATGACCTCTACTGTTAAGTCCCATAGTGCTCAGAGCCATTTGAACCATTTCATTGTTGATGGGTGTGATTTCTTTGACAGAGTTGATGATAGATCTGTGTTCGAGAAATTCAATGCCAAAGATTGGTACGCCTTTCGCTACCTTTTGTTGTATTTTGCTCTTGAAGATTCAATGGTTTCCGTAATGCAAGGATTCATTGTCAGTTAGTCGTGGTTCTTGAAGAGCAAGGGTGAGAATTTTTGGTCGGTCGATTTCTTATGTGAGATTATTTAGTTTTCGTGTTTGGATCAATGTATCGATGTTTAGTTTTCAAGTGCATGTTTTCTGCTAGTAGGGAAATTTACCAGAGATCTTCGATATTCTCTGCCGTGCTAACCTGGACTCCCCAGAATCCGAAAATCCGACTGCCGCCTGTCGACAGGCGGGTTGTGTACCACCTGGGGTAATGATGACTTTGCTTGCATAGTTCATGTTTGTTTGTGTCTCATTGGTTTGGCCTGGGTGATTCCAGGACCGGACGGGACCATAGGGTGTTGAAGCCTTTGCAACCAAATATTTTCAGCTGAGCTCATTGAGCTGACAGACGGTGACCAGAGTAGCGGTGATTTTCACTCAGACGTGTCTGGATTTTGGGTTCAACGGATTGAGTAGCCGTTCAGGATTGTGTTAGTATTTGGTTCACCCCAAGTATTTGATTTCCTCGGTACCACCAATATGGGGGAGGGTTTCCCCTATCCGCCACACTGAATTATTATTATTATTATTGTTATTATTATTATTGTCATTATGTAATCAGCAAATCCGATATGGTGTATCTTCGAACCACTGAAATAGATGTGTATTGTTCGATTCAGTATTTCCATCACATAAATATGGGTTATAGTTACGTTACATTGCTGCTAGTAGACATATTTCTCACTTTATCTTAGACAGTTGCTACCTGTTACTCCATCATAGGAATTTATGTGCGCAGCACTGTTGCAATACAGTCGTTCAAATTATACGATTTCTGTAGTTTCATTTCGATACCATATCGTTCTAATCGGATTCAGTCAGTCAGTCTTAATGTGGATATTCGACTACGACCCTCATCATATGATAGGCTGGGTAAACCACATTCTTAATCGGACTGTTGAATCTAGATCACTTATCTATGACAGGGCCTGAATTCTTAAACACTGTGGAAAATTATAATCCAATGTGCTTATTACAAACACGTTATTTAAAAATAAATATATGAACTAACGAGATAACAGTTTATTTACAGGAGCAGAGCCCCATCCATCATAGCAGAGCAGTGCGAGATTGGTTTCAGGGCCAAGAGAGGATAAAGCTGTTGCCGTTTGTTGCACGATCGCCGAACATCAGCCAGATAGAGAATATGTGGGCAGAGGTAACAAGGTCATTGCCATGTGGACCTACAAATGCAAGCGACCTTTGGACGAATATAGAAATCGTATGGTGGGAAGTAAACCATCACGCTACACTGTCGACAACTTAATGAAATCAATGCCCCTACGCCTGCGAGAAATCTTACGTAATGGCCGTTAGTCGGTTGGTTACTAAAAGTATAGTCCACAAAACCCATGTGGACAATTTTCTGATAATCGGTCCAGCTTTGCTTTGTCGCAGCTCTTTAGCATAAAAGTCCATTTACTTTCAGTCTCCTCCTTACAATTCTTGCAATGCAAGGTAATTGAAAAATCTCATCCACTCGACGCCAACTGAGGAATTGACTGGTGCATGTGTTGTTCAACACACAGTAGTTGTCACCCTCACTGGAATCAATGACTGTTTGTGCGTGTGTGTGTGTGTGTGTGTTTTCGTGTTCACGCACAATCTGAATCAATACTACCAACATTAGAGAGACAACCAACAATAAATATTGCATCAGATATGACTGTAAAGTATTTTAATGCGATGAAACTGAATTTTTACCCAACCCACGTCCTGCGTATTACGTTAAGTAAGATGTATAAACTGCATAGTATCGTTAGCAGAGACAGTGCGCTCTTGTTGTCGAGGCTCGCGACAAGTACAGCGATTAGCAGTGCCCAATGCCGCCGCGCTTTGTTTATGCTGGCTGAGCGTGGACACTGCAGCAGACGCTTCGCCATAAACACAAGGAAATCACCTTGGCTCTGACAGCAGTGAGCGGATATCACTGCCTGCGTGTTCTTATAGTAACCAACGTGAGACTCTACTCACAGGTGCCATGGAGCAATTGCAACGGGTATCACGTCATTAGTCATCAGAATATCAACCAGTGATGAAATGTCCACTCTATTTGAATCCCACGAAAACAGGAACCTTATCAGAAAGGAATGTGAGGTGGTATTAAAATTTATCCAACATACAAAAATTAACTGCAGGGTTTTCATGTATGCAGTAGTAGCACACAAGGAAATATTATGTCTTGGAAGCGTATATTTCATTTCCTCTTCTCATATTAACGCCCTTGTTTTAGTATGAAGTGAGAAAATAAACACGAAAAACTAAAGTTCCTGAGAAGTATTTAAGTCATTATCTCTTCTCATATCACAACGTTTGTTTTAGTATGAAGTAAAAAAATAAATAGTTTAGGGTTCTGAAGCATAGTATGACACCAGATTCTTATCGTAGGCGCTATTGGAAACGCAAAAACAGGGAGCTGTCCATCCTTTTGTCCAACAGGCTGTTTCCTTTCATGCCTTACTCTCGCTAGGAGATTCTTATTTAAGGACTTGTGGGCATCAAGTTCTTCAGCAGAATAAGCCTTATCTTATTGTGCTAATTACGGTACGGAAGAAAATGCAACAAAGACGAGTTCCCCTGAAGCATTGAGGATATTTGCACATGTCTGTATTCAGCAATGACTGCCAGCTGCCACAACACTTCACAGAAACCATGCGGCAGGCAACACAACTGTATGTGCGCTTCAGACTTCATTCAGTAAGCCGTCAGGAGATGGATGGAAACGTCAAATTAACGTCGCTTTCCGAGTCGTACTCAATCCAGAATGAGGTGTTATTAAGATAGTTGAGCGTTCTAGCAATTACACTTTCATAATTCCAATATGAGTATCCCGACAGCCAAAAGAACCCGTTAGTGTGAAACCATCGGGAACTGCATTAATAGCAAACTGCAAGAACTTGAGGCAATACGTCGACTCTTTTCTTCGCTGGGTGACCTATTACTGTTATTTAGGATTCTCTGTGTCCTAGTCGTAATGCAAATGGAACTTCAGAGGCGCTTTCCGCTATTCTTGACAAACATCAGCAACTTGTAATCACTGCGAGTTACAACTGCGTGATGATAATGGTTCAGGTTGTCAGTAGTTGTGGTGGTGTTATGTTGTCAAACTGCTTACAGTAACGTTAATGTTGGCGCACATAATTTAGCGCTGACTACCTACTTAAGTAAAGATAGTGCTGTAGCGTCGTCGCCTCTCTTTATTTATCCTCAGCTTGAGTAATACAATTTTACGAACATACTACACCATTCGCGAGCTGCTAATGATACAGTATTACATTAATTCTGCAATGAATTGCTTAGCAAATATTACCCTCAGCTATGCAGCTGGAATGACTCATTACACAGGTACTCTATGTTGCATTTGGTTAAGTGACCAGTTCGCTGCAATCCTGCTTCTACTGTTCGTAAATACTACTATATACTTAAAAAATGGTTCAAATGGCTCTGAGCACTATGGGACTCAACTTCTGAGGTTATCAGTCCGCTAGAACTTAGAACTACTTAAACCCAACTAACCTAAGGACATCAGACACACCCATGCCCGAGACAGGATTCGAACCTGCGACCGTAGCGTCACGCGGTTCCATACTGTAGCGCCTAGAAACACTCGGCCACCCCGGCCGGCATACTTGTATGCTGACCATCCGTTATTTGACTAAGTATGAACTACAATCTGATTCGCATATATATGACATGGGTTATCGCCGGCACAAAGCAATGACTAAGGGTTGGATGCCGTTGAAGTCCCGATACATTGATGGCAAGACAAATGTTCGCAAATCTCCTGTGCTGCCTCAAAAAGCAATTGCATCTTAAATATCGAAGGACCGACGTCCACACTGCCACAGCGCGTTGATTAAATTTTGTGACGTCTGGGCTTCGAACCTGGACCTCCTGCTTACTAGACAGAAGTGCTGATCACTGCACTATTATTAATTTTTTTTTATAGTTTGAGAAGATTTTCAGCACCAGGTAGGCGGAGGCAAAGAAGGCAGGTGTCGCAGATCCGAGGCCTCGCCGCAATGCTTCCCCCGTACCTCTCACTGAGCAGCTGCATTAATCCCATGTATTCCATGTGTGCGCCCATATATTCCTTTAAATTGTAGAACAAAATTGAAGTAGTAATTAAGGTAAAATAAATTACAGTTGCCGCCTCCAATGGCGTGCATTCCTTGTAGAAAATAACTTATAACAGTGGAAAAGGTGACGGAAAAATACATGACAAACATTCATTCTGAAATATATTCACAATTTAGGTTATTATGCACTGGATGCATATGAGGTCTGTAATGAAGACATATATTTATCAACAAATGAAAAACGTTTCGGAACCGGAGGGGTTTTGCCAAATTAGAACAGTTCTAATTTTAGGACCAACGTAAAAGAATATTCCGGGAATAAAAAAGTGAAAGAATAGTATTGTGCTCCTAATAAAAAAACTGTCCCCCTTTTTGTAGCTCACATAAAGCAATAGATAGAAAAATTGATAGCATTCCTTATATTTATTATTCTTCTTCAGCTTAAAATGTTCTTCTGCAATATAAAGCATGTACTCTTCTTAGTTATAAGTTTTGCTTGTTACGATATAAAACCCAAACGGTCCCAGATGTCACGAATAACTGTTATTCTTTGCGGACGGGCAACATTTCCAGTCGGATTGTAAAGCTTCAGTTATCGGTATCTGACTTCTTGCTGTTCTGTGCTAATTTCTTCCTAGTCCAGTTCCAAATTCTGATTCTATTTTTGCATAAGAAGATGTGCGCTACAGTTTCTACCAGCCGACATTTGTGGCAGTATGGAGATAGTCTAATTTGATTTTCGATAATCGTTCCGCTGTGGGTATGGTTTCGTTTACAACGTCGCACCATACCGCACTGACTCTAGTTGGCAGAATTTTATTGTTGATATTTTTCCTGACGTTCCTACAGTTTGTTGTAGGTTATTATACCGGAATTGGTTTTGTGAAGACGATGTCTGGTAATATAATAATCATAGACGGTTCCAGTGCTGGCTTGTGCTGGTGGAAGTCTTATACAGCTCCAATCGCCATAGTACTTTCGGACGTAATCTAGGCTGGCATGCTACATTAACAGGAGCGTTCCTATCCCCAGGATCTAACGAGAGGAACATAAGTTTCGTGATGCCTGTCTTAGTGGGATGTATTAGTTTAAAAGCACGTCTTCAATTCCAAGTCCTCCGGTTTGCCTCTGCAATGTCGCCGTGTGGAAGGATACTTTGAAGATATTTTGTTTCCACGCATACCAAGAGGCTACAGCTAATAATTTATGTGCAGTGACCTTCGGTATCGGTAAGACCGCTGCGACATGATATATTTTGCTAAGTATGTATGTATTTATAAACTGAACTTTCTGCAGTCGGTCTAACGATCGCATGTCGTTGTCCTTCAACAAGGTTACGATGACATTTAGTTTCCGCTCCCAATTGTTCGTGGCCATGCGCTTGGGAATCGCCTTTAACCACAATCCGAGTTGGAGTCTCTCTTCAGTTACATCTAACCAGGGCGCACCTAATGCAATGTTGTAAGAACCGAGATGCAGTATTTTGGATTTACAGTTTTGCAAATTTGTGGTAAGAACTTATGAGACCAAGCTGCTTTAATTCATCGGTCCCTAAGCTTACTCACTACTTAATCTAACTTAAACTATCTTACTCTATGGACAACACACACACCAATGCCAGAGGGAGGACTCGAACCCCCGACGGTGGACACTGTCGGGACACAGCAGCCAACCTCACTGCAGCACCTATCTACACGCGCTCCTCGTCAGACGCAAATTCCCCCGATCCATTATTCCACTCTCTCGAGGCCACACTGTATTCCCACGAGGTTTCGGACGATGACGGGTGGTTAGCACCGAAAACTTTTGATGACCCGTCGAGACCTGAGTAATTATACAGGATGTTTCAGGAGGAATAGATAATCTTGTAGGAGATGGTAGTATAGACAAATTGCAGAAAAAATACCATATAGCACGTGTCCAATTTTTATTGCGTACATGTAGCTGGGTTCACTGCATTTTCGTTTCGTATGTTGGTCCTTACAGGACCCAGTTGTCTACACTTCCTTGAAAATGAGCTTCCAGCGTTGTTGGAAGGATTTCATTTGGCTACAAGGATGCGTATGTTCCTCCAGCATGACGGGGCTCCTGCACATTCTAGTCGTCAGGTGACACAGTATCCAAACCTAATATTTCCTGTAAGATGGATCAGTAGATATGGGCACTTTTCTTGGCCTTCAAGGTCCCCGGACCTTATCTCTTTGGATTTTTGCTTGCGGGGATGGTTAAAGGCGAAGTCTACAAAGAAAAAGTAAACCCAAGAGCCGATTTCATCGTTCGGATGATGAATAGTGCAGTCCTCATAAAAGAACGCAAAGACGACCTCAGAAGAGCTACGCGTGGTGTTATCAAGAGAACTCAAATGTGCTTTGAAGTTGGTGGGAGAAGTTTTGAAAATCAACTCAGAACGTCCTCATTTGCCTTTGCTTTGAGTTTGTTAGGGTTACGTACTAACAACTGTATCTCTGTACTCAATAAAAAAAATGGTTCAAATGGCTCTGAGCACTATGGGACTCAACTGCTGTGGTCATTAGTCCTCTAGAACTTAGAACTACTTAAACCTAACTAAGCTAAGGACAGCACACACATCCATGCCCGAGGCAGGATTCGAACCTGCGACCGTAGCAGTCGCACGGTTCCGGACTGCGCGCCTAGAACAGCGAGACCACCGCGGCCGGCTTACTCAATAAAAAGTGGACGCATTTATATGGAATTTTTTATGCAATTCGTCTGCACTACCACCTGCTAAAATATCTACTGTTCCTCCTGAAACACCCTGTATATGGATATATGTGTGGTGTCTGTTCTTTCGGACATGTCCGAAAGAAAATGCTTCATGGCATTCTGCAACGACCTTCGATCTAGTTGCAGGGGCTGATAGATATTTCAGAGCTTCTTGGCTGCCTGAATAAAAGTAGATGTTACGATTTTTGTAGGGTCTACTCTAATTCTCCTCCGTGCACGTGCTGATAGAAGATACCGTGTAGTACTGTGGCCATCTTCCCTAAAGAGATTCTAGGCAGTACACCAGACCTGGTACTTTCATCTGTTTTCGACCTGTCAGTAAACCACTATATTATGTCTCCTGCACGGTGTAGTGGTTCGTTCTTCCACTGCTCCCTGCTTCCAACTATTACATGGCAAGATTTATTGAAACAGCTATAAGCTATTGTATACTTAGTCGGCATTTCCCCAGCCATAGCAATACTGATTTGGGATTCCGTATATTCTAACTATATCCAGTCATTTCCAATTTTTAGCCTTTATGTCCCTGCCGTTGCCTCCATTTTAAGCCACAGGTGTATTGGAGGCACGTCTAGCATAATATCCATTTTAAGAGGGCTGCTAATCCCATCTGTTTGTGAAAGCACGGCAGTCTCTGTAGTTTGTCAGACTCCCTAGCAGCCACCTTCTGTTCAACTTTGTTCTTATTGTAGGCCAACAAATTATCATTGGTCTTTTTGCAGAGGTGTATATCCAGTACGTACTGGGTTTAGACCCCAGTTTACCCTACAGCAGCTTCTAGTGCTTATACGATTATCTTTCGCAGTGGAACATATTCTTTATGTGAGATTTCATAATAGTTTTCCATCCAGGGCTACCGCTAGATGCACTACAAGTGTCTCTACAGTTTCATCGAGAAACATAATTTCTCAGTATGTGTGCTGGACATGCTTCTCCATAAATAATACTACACCAATTTTCGTGGGGCTCGTCTTTAAATACTTTTCCATAATCTTCAGTGCACATAGGTTTAACAGTACTAGCAAATTTTCTGAGTCTTACTGTGAATAAATCGTCTGCTTATTCTTTTCAAGAGTAGTCTCTCGCATTCAGCTCATCTATGAGTTCATTCACCACTAGCTTCTGCATCTCTAACCACTTACTCGAAGGTCGTATTACTAGAACCCCCTCGACATCCAGGAAGATACAGAGAGCATCCAGAAAGGGTAGTGCTTTTTCCACCTTCCCAACAAGTTGGTGAAGTGTTACTTCACATGATTTGCTTCGCAAGTATTGTGAAAATGTGGCAGTTCATAGATAAAATTACGTATTCACAACAACAAAAAATATGTCGGCAGAAAACAAGAGTGGCATTATGAGTTTGGCAGTACCGTAAGGTTTTTGCTTTGACACTAAGGTTTACTAAAAGTAGCAAGACGAATTTTGCTAGAGCGTTGTCTTACGATTCCCACACTGAATTTGTATCTGTCTGCTTGTAGTTCTGCTACAAAAGAACTAAAAAATCTGGTTTTCAGCGAGTCTTGAAAGGCGAACAAAGGCAGCGTGCACCTGACAGGCAAGTACTTTACCAAGGAGCTAGCGAACAGGTGCGGGCCTTTGCTGTACTTACTGGCTCAGTAGCCGCTATGGCAGATAAATCGCAACATAAGATACGAGAGTAGTTGTATTTCCCGTGTGGAACCACTTTCGGTGACTCAAAAGCATTAACTGATCTCCTTATGTCACATCTCAAGAGAAAATCACTCACAATATTCAATTGAAATGACACGATAATATCAAGTGAATTTAGCAGGATAGTTCTATGCCATCAAGGAAGTAACTCGTCGGTCACAGAGTTGCCAAACATATTCTGCGTTGTTGCCAAGTATCATTTATACTGCCAGGAAGGATACCAGCTGATGTGTTCTGTGAGTGACCTCAGAAGTGACTGTAGCTTCGTCTCAAAGTTGCGGGTGGCTAGGGCCGCAAGACCCTCATTATATGTCAATGAGTCTTATTCACATTCTGTAACTAGGTTTTGGAGCTAGAATGCAATTACTTGTAATACATCGATGTACTAAATGCAAACTAAATGTCATAAATTAATACTGCGACAATTATTTGTGTTTTACTGTCTTCATCGGACCGAAACCTTGAAAGCGTATTCACCAGACGCGATTCACAATTTTGGAGCTTCTCCAGTGGTTGAGTTGGCAATGTCTCTTTGCTGTACAATATTGTTATTGAGACCACTGTCATTGGCATATCCCCCAGAAGACAGGCATGGCCTTGTTTATTGTTGTCAGCTTTCCTGACGGATATTCTGCCTTTGCTCGAAACGTGAAGGTTTAAGGTGAATTCGACCATTCCATATGGCGAAAATTTGATGTTTCTATTCTTCCAGTTCTAACATTCAAATAACAGTTACAATTAGCGGCAGAAAAGCGCCTGTGAACTAACAGTTAATAATGCAATCATAATTAGTGGAATCTGACAAATTCCAACTGTCATCTGATAATTGTGAAAAACTACTTTTTCCATCTTCACAGCACCGCAATATGAACTCAAGGGTTTCGTAGGATACCTATACTTAATTTCGTTGTGATCGTTTTCAGTGACAAAGGGGAGGAGCAAAACCATCTGACTTGAAACATACTTATCCAGCGGGATTTGAATCTTTGGCTACAGTTGCAGTAGCACGTCCAGTGAGGTATCAAGAATGTGAGCAATCACTAATTGCTATAGTATAGGCTAGGGCAGAAAGAAGCAGGTTTCCGACAAAGTAAACGATGAGAGGCACTGTCGCTGTCATTTTTTAAACAGGAATTGTTCAGAAAATTACAACTATATCTAGTGAAATGAGTAGGCTGATGCAGCTCCAGTCCGGCACTATCACTGAATCGCCGAACATTTTCCGAATAGCACTTAAGATAAAAATGTGTGTGTGTATATGTGTGTGTGTGTCTGTTCTTTCGGACATTTCCGAAAGAACAGACACCACACATATATCCATATAAATGGTGCTTCAGGAGGAACAATAGATATTTTAGCAGGTGGTAATACAGACGAATTGCATAAAAAATTCCAAACAAATGCGTCCACTTTTTATTGAGTACAGAGATACAGCTGTTAGTACGTAACCCTAACAAACTCAAAGCAAAGGCAAATGAGGACGTTCAGAGTTGATTTTCAAAACTTCTCCCACCAACTTCAATGCACATTTGAGTTCTCTTGATAACACCACGTGTAGTTCTTCTGAGGTCGTCTTTGCGTTCTTTTATGAGGACTGCACTATTCATAATCCGAATGATCAAATCGGCTCTTGGGTTTACTTTTTCTTTGTAGACTTCGCATTTAACCATCCCCGCAGGCAAAAATCCAAAGCGATAAGGCCCAGCGACCTTGAAGGCCAAGAAAAGTGCCCATATCTACTGATCCATCTTACAGGAAATATTAGGTTTGGATAATGTGTCACCTGACGACTAGAATGTGCAGGAGCCCCGTCATGTTGAAGAAACATACGCATCCTTGTAGCCAAATGAAACTCTTCCATTAACGCTGGAAGCTCATTTTCAAGGAACCGTAGACAACAGGGTGCCGTAAGGACCAGCATACGAAACGAAAATGCGTTGATCCCAGCTATATGTACGCAATAAAAATTGGACACATATTATATGGCTTTTTTCTGCAATTTGTCTATACTACCACCTCCTACAATATTTACTATTCCTCCTGAAACATCCTGTATGATTATTTGGGTCTCGACGGGTAATCGAAAGTTTTCAGTGCTAGACGCCCGTCATCGTCCGAACCATCGCGGGAATACAATTTATCCGCGAGCGAGTGGAGACTCGAACTCGGATTGTGGTTAAGGGCGAATCCCACGCGCATGGTTACGAACAATTGGAAGCGCAAACTTAATGTCATCGGAACCTTGTTGAAGGACAACGACATGCAATCGTTAGACCGACTGCAGAAAGTTCAGTTTATAAATACATACATACTTAGCAAAATATATCATGTCGCAGTAGTCTTACCGATACCGAAGGTCACTGCACATAAATTATTAGCTGTAGCCTCTTGGTATGCGTGGAAACAAAATATCTTCAAAGTATCCTTCCACACGGCGACATTGCAGAGGCAAACCGGAGGACTTGGAATTGAAGACGTGCTTTTAAACTAATACATCCCACTAAGACAGGCATCACGAAACTTATGTTCCTCTCGTTAGATCCTGGGGATAGGAACGCTCCTGTTAATGTAGCATGCCAGCCTAGATTACGTCCGAAAGTACTATGGCGATTGGAGCTGTATAAGACTTCCACCAGCACAAGCCAGCACTGGAACCGTCTATGATTATTATATTACCAGACATCGTCTTCACAAAACCAATTCCGGTATAATAACCTACAACAAACTGTAGGAACGTCAGGAAAAATATCAACAATAAAATTCTGCCAACTAGAGTCAGTGCGGTATGGTGCGACGTTGTAAACGAAACCATACCCGCAGTGGAACGATTATCGGAAATCAAATTAGACTATCTCCATACTGCCACAAATGTCGGCTGGTAGAAACTGTAGCGCACATATTCTTATGCAAAAATAGAATCAGAATTTGGAACTGGACTAGGAAGAAATTAGCACTATCAACAGAACCGCAGAATGTCATATACCGGTAACGGAAGCTTTACAACCCGACTATAAATGTTACGAATAGCAGTTATTCGTGGTATCTGGGATCGTTTGGGTTTTACGTCGTAATAAGCAAAACTTAGAACTTAGAAGAGTACATGTTTTATGTCGAAGAAGAACATTTTGAGCTGAAAAAGGATAGCAAATATAAGGAAAGGTATCAAATTTTTTTATCTATTGCTTTATGTGGGCTACAAAAAGGGGGACAGTTTTTTTATTAGAAGCAGAATACTATTCTTTCACTTTTTTTATTTCTGGAATATTCTTTTACGTTGCTTCTAAGATCAGAACTGTTCTAATTTGGCAAAACCCATCCGGCTCCGAAATTTCTTTTATTTGTTGAAAATTATATGGCTTTCTTACAGACCTCATATGCATCCAGTGCATAATAACCTAAATTGTGAATATATTGCTGAATGACACGTTTGTTACGTGTTTTTCCGTCACCCTTTTCACTGTGATAGTTATGTTCTATAAGGAACGCACGCCATTGGAGGCGGCAACTGTAATTTATTTTACCTTAAGTACTACTTCAATTTAAAGGAATATATGGGTGCAAACATGGAATACATGGGATTAATGCAGCTGCTCAGTGACAGGTACGGGGGAAGCATTGCGGCGAGCCCTCGGATCTGCGACACCTGCCTTCTTTGCCTCCGCCTACCTGGTGCTGAAAATCTTCTCAAACTATAAAAAAATTAATAATAGTGCAGTGATCAGCACGTCTGTCTAGTTACTAGGAGGACCAGGTTCGAAGCCCAGTCGGTCACAAATTTTCATCTGCCATCGTTGCTGTATTTCAACGCGCTGTGGCAGTGTGGACGTCGGTCCTTCGATACTTAAGATGCAATTGCTTTTTGAGGCAGCACAGGAGATTTGCGAACATTTGTCTTGCCATCAATGTATCGGGACTTCAACGGCATCCAACCCTTAGTCATTGCTTTGTGCCGGCGATAACCCATGTCATATATATGCGAATCAGATTGTAGTTCATACTTAGTCAAATAACGGATGGTCAGCATACAAGTATGCCGGCCGGGGTGGCCGAGTGTTTCTAGGCGCTACAGTATGGAACCGCGTGACGCTACGGTCGCAGGTTCGAATCCTGTCTCGGGCATGGGTGTGTCTGATGTCCTTAGGTTAGTTGGGTTTAAGTAGTTCTAAGTTCTAGCGGACTGATAACCTCAGAAGTTGAGTCCCATAGTGCTCAGAGCCATTTGAACCATTTTTTAAGTATATAGTAGTATTTACGAACAGTAGAAGCAGGATTGCAGCGAACTGGTCACTTAACCAAATGCAACATAGAGTACCTGTGTAATGAGTCATTCCAGCTGCATAGCTGAGGGTAATATTTGCTAAGCAATTCATTGCAGAATTAATGTAATACTGTATCATTAGCAGCTCGCGAATGGTGTAGTATGTTCGTAAAATTGTATTACTCAAGCTGAGGATAAATAAAGAGAGGCGACGACGCTACAGCACTATCTTTACTTAAGTAGGTAGTCAGCGCTAAATTATGTGCGCCAACATTAACGTTACTGTAAGCAGTTTGACAGCATAACACCACCACAACTACTGACAACCTGAACCATTATCATCACGCAGTTGTAACTCGCAGTGATTACAAGTTGCTGATGTTTGTCAAGAATAGCGGAAAGCGCCTCTGAAGTTCCATTTGCATTACGACTAGGACACAGAGAATCCTAAATAACAGTAATAGGTCACCCAGCGAAGAAAAGAGTCGACGTATTGCCTCAAGTTCTTGCAGTTTGCTATTAATGCAGTTCCCGATGGTTTCACACTAACGGGTTCTTTTGGCTGTCGGGATACTCATATTGGAATTATGAAAGTGTAATTGCTAGAACGCTCAACTATCTTAATAACACCTCATTCTGGATTGAGTACGACTCGGAAAGCGACGTTAATTTGACGTTTCCATCCATCTCCTGACGGCTTACTGAATGAAGTCTGAAGCGCACATACAGTTGTGTTGCCTGCCGCATGGTTTCTGTGAAGTGTTGTGGCAGCTGGCAGTCATTGCTGAATACAGACATGTGCAAATATCCTCACTGCTTCAGGGGAACTCGTCTTTGTTGCATTTTCTTCCGTACCGTAATTAGCACAATAAGATAAGGCTTATTCTGCTGAAGAACTTGATGCCCACAAGTCCTTAAATAAGAATCTCCTAGCGAGAGTAAGGCATGAAAGGAAACAGCCTGTTGGACAAAAGGATGGACAGCTCCCTGTTTTTGCGTTTCCAATAGCGCCTACGATAAGAATCTGGTGTCATACTATGCTTCAGAACCCTAAACTATTTATTTTTTTACTTCATACTAAAACAAACGTTGTGATATGAGAAGAGATAATGACTTAAATACTTCTCAGGAACTTTAGTTTTTCGTGTTTATTTTCTCACTTCACACTAAAACAAGGGCGTTAATATGAGAAGAGGAAATGAAATATACGCTTCCAAGACATAATATTTCCTTGTGTGCTACTACTGCATACATGAAAACCCTGCAGTTAATTTTTGTATGTTGGATAAATTTTAATACCACCTCACATTCCTTTCTGATAAGGTTCCTGTTTTCGTGGGATTCAAATAGAGTGGACATTTCATCACTGGTTGATATTCTGATGACTAATGACGTGATACCCGTTGCAATTGCTCCATGGCACCTGTGAGTAGAGTCTCACGTTGGTTACTATAAGAACACGCAGGCAGTGATATCCGCTCACTGCTGTCAGAGCCAAGGTGATTTCCTTGTGTTTATGGCGAAGCGTCTGCTGCAGTGTCCACGCTCAGCCAGCATAAACAAAGCGCGGCGGCATTGGGCACTGCTAATCGCTGTACTTGTCGCGAGCCTCGACAACAAGAGCGCACTGTCTCTGCTAACGATACTATGCAGTTTATACATCTTACTTAACGTAATACGCAGGACGTGGGTTGGGTAAAAATTCAGTTTCATCGCATTAAAATACTTTACAGTCATATCTGATGCAATATTTATTGTTGGTTGTCTCTCTAATGTTGGTAGTATTGATTCAGATTGTGCGTGAACACGAAAACACACACACACACACACACGCACAAACAGTCATTGATTCCAGTGAGGGTGACAACTACTGTGTGTTGAACAACACATGCACCAGTCAATTCCTCAGTTGGCGTCGAGTGGATGAGATTTTTCAATTACCTTGCATTGCAAGAATTGTAAGGAGGAGACTGAAAGTAAATGGACTTTTATGCTAAAGAGCTGCGACAAAGCAAAGCTGGACCGATTATCAGAAAATTGTCCACATGGGTTTTGTGGACTATACTTTTAGTAACCAACCGACTAACGGCCATTACGTAAGATTTCTCGCAGGCGTAGGGGCATTGATTTCATTAAGTTGTCGACAGTGTAGCGTGATGGTTTACTTCCCACCATACGATTTCTATATTCGTCCAAAGGTCGCTTGCATTTGTAGGTCCACATGGCAATGACCTTGTTACCTCTGCCCACATATTCTCTATCTGGCTGATGTTCGGCGATCGTGCAACAAACGGCAACAGCTTTATCCTCTCTTGGCCCTGAAACAAATCTCGCACTGCTCTGCTATGATGGATGGGGCTCTGCTCCTGTAAATAAACTGTTATCTCGTTAGTTCATATATTTATTTTTAAATAACGTGTTTGTAATAAGCACATTGGATTATAATTTTCCACAGTGTTTAAGAATTCAGGCCCTGTCATAGATAAGTGATCTAGATTCAACAGTCCGATTAAGAATGTGGTTTACCCAGCCTATCATATGATGAGGGTCGTAGTCGAATATCCACATTAAGACTGACTGACTGAATCCGATTAGAACGATATGGTATCGAAATGAAACTACAGAAATCGTATAATTTGAACGACTGTATTGCAACAGTGCTGCGCACATAAATTCCTATGATGGAGTAACAGGTAGCAACTGTCTAAGATAAAGTGAGAAATATGTCTACTAGCAGCAATGTAACGTAACTATAACCCATATTTATGTGATGGAAATACTGAATCGAACAATACACATCTATTTCAGTGGTTCGAAGATACACCATATCGGATTTGCTGATTACATAATGACAATAATAATAATAATAATAATAATAATAATAATTCAGTGTGGCGGATAGGGGAAACCGTCCCCCATAGTGGTGGTACCGAGGAAATGAAATACTTGGGGTGAACCAAATACTAACACAATCCTGAACGGCTACTCAATCCGTTGAACCCAAAATCCAGACACGTCTGAGTGAAAATCACCGCTACTCTGGTCACCGTCTGTCAGCTCAATGAGCTCAGCTGAAAATATTTGGTTGCAAAGGCTTCAACACCCTATGGTCCTGTCCGGTCCTGGAATCACGCAGGCCAAACCAATGAGACACAAACAAACATGAACTATGCAAGCAAAGTCAACATTACCCCAGGTGGTACACAACCCGCCTGTCGACAGGCGGCAGTCGGATTTTCGGATTCTGGGGAGTCCAGGTTAGCACGGCAGAGAATATCGAAGATCTCTGGTAAATTTCCCTACTAGCAGAAAACATGCACTTGAAAACTAAACATCGATACATTGATCCAAACACGAAAACTAAATAATCTCACATAAGAAATCGACCGACCAAAAATTCTCACCCTTGCTCTTCAAGAACCACGACTAACTGACAATGAATCCTTGCATTACGGAAACCATTGAATCTTCAAGAGCAAAATACAACAAAAGGTAGCGAAAGGCGTACCAATCTTTGGCATTGAATTTCTCGAACACAGATCTATCATCAACTCTGTCAAAGAAATCACACCCATCAACAATGAAATGGTTCAAATGGCTCTGAGCACTATGGGACTTAACAGTAGAGGTCATCAGTCCCCTAGAACTTAAACCTAACTAACCTAAGGACGTCACACACATCGATGCCCGAAGCAGGATTCGAACCTGCGACCGTAGCAGTCGCGCGGTTCCGGACTGAAGCGCCTAGAACCGCTCGGCCACCGCGGCCTGCCCATCAACAACCGACTTATGACTATGCCCATTAAGAGCCCCAGTAAAAAATATAAACTCATCAATGCACATGTCCCCACCAACATCGAATATAAGACAAACACCGAAAATGTCGAAAAATTCTGGAACACACTCAAAATACTATGAGCAAAATTCACCAAGATGACGTGAAAATACTAATGGGAGACGTCAACTCTCTATTTGGGACAGGAAAAACCTGTAGAAAAATCATTGGTACAAATTCAACACACCGAAACGTTTAGACCAACGGCACATGTCTGACTGACATTTGCCAACAATTGAACCTCAAAAGGATGTCTTCCCACTTTAGGAAAAAACCAGTTCTGAGGTAACATGCTTGGCTACCAGGTGCAAGCTGCTTTCGTTCGCCTTTCGAGACTCGCTGAAAGGCAGATTTTTAATTCTTTTGTAGCAGAGCTACAAGCAGGCAGATACAAACTCAATACGGGAATCGTAAGACAACGCTCGAGCAAAATTGGTCTTGCTACTTTCAGGAACCCTTACAAGGGGAGGCCGCCAATTGTGAAATTCAGATTCGATTCATATTGCGCATAATAAAAGCTCATAGCCAGAGGTGTAATGTGGCAAAGCACCAAGATGCACTTGTCAACCGTTGTCGAGAAAATCGACAGTTAAAAGAAACCGTTGAGGTGGAATACTCTCTACGATTTGTAACTTCCTACAGCGTCGTGGCGCAGCGGTACGCGGTCGGGTTCGTAATCCGAAAGTCGCTGGATCGAATCTCGCGCCATGCAACTTTTTTTTTAGTATTTGTTATTTGTAATATATATATTCCCGGCAATCAGTTGCAACAATTATGCATATAATACGTTGTTGAAAGTCGTTTGTCGTGGAAAAACTGGCGACTTCGAACATGATTATGTTTTCTGCAAACAAAGTTGTATTTCACAAATGTTATTGTCTTCATAATGTTTACACGTGTAGTTAACGGAAGACGTAGAAACGATATTCCGAAACGAATACGTATAGTGTAAGTCAAACGTTCGAATTAGAGACCCCATGATATATATATATATATATATATATATATATATATATATATATATATATATATATATATATATATATATATATATTTGAATTACAAAAAACAAATACTAAAAAAAAATTGCATGGCGCGAGATTCGACCTTTCACTTACGAACCCAAGCACTTACCGCTGCGCCACGACGCTATAGAAAGTTATACATCGTAGAGAGTATTTCACCGCAACGGTTTCTATTAACTGTCGATTTTCTCGACAACGGCTGACAAGTGCATCTTGGTGCTTCGCCACATTACACCTCTGGCCATGAGCTTTTATTATGCGCAGTATGAATCGAATCTGAATTTCACGATTGGCGGCCTCCCCTTGTTAGTGTCAGAACGAAAACCTTACGGTACTGCCAAATTCAAAATGCCACTTTTGTTTTCTACCTACATATTTTTTGTTGTTGTGAATACATAATTTTATCTATGAAATGACACATTTTCATAATACTTGCGAATGATACACGAAATGAAGTAAATACAGATCTTTTCGATGTCAAAAGTCGGTAATATCCTACTAATTCGCGTTAAAATAGGATCAATCGTCTTATAGACACTTAATGTTTTATTAAGATAGACTGCCGTCGTGTTGTTACTGTAGTAAGCTGAATTTAATTTGTATTAGTACAGTGAATATTTTAATTAAATTTTCCATTAGTTTACTAAACGCATCAGTAACCGCCAAAGAGAAATTAATCAGGAGCACAATTTTCTTTCGTGATATCTAAAACAATCTGACAATGCTAATGTTGTTTACAAATTCTACGCCCGTAGAAACCCACTAGTTCTAACGATGTCTTAGTTTTAAGAGTATTTTCGTCTAGAAATGAATTGCCTTCACGGTTGATCGATCAAGAGCGGGAAAGGTAAATTTTTACGAATATATGACGAGAGGGACATGTGCTTGAGAGAGGACTTCCCTATCAATACAAATGCCTGAGAGACGACTTTACTATCAATCTCCTGGACAGTTTTGTTTCTCAAATCAACAGAGTGCGTCATCATGCAGTAGCACAGGTGATGTAGTTTTGTTGCTCGATTTCCTTACACTGCCACCAAAAGGTGTCTTAGTTGTTGGCAACAAATTCCAGCTGTGATGCACACACCCCGTGGGGCAGAATTCGTAGCCCAAAACACACTTTTGGAGCTATCAGATGTAAAATATTATGTTTACACTACTCTTTGTTCGAGTTTACGTCTTTTGGTGGGGCTCAGCCTTTCATTTCTTCTTAGGAAGTTAACGATAAAGGCATCATAACACGTCACCAACAATACTGCATACGAATGCTCAATGAGCGACCTGATGACGTTCAATAATAGTCCATGATTTTTGTTTTTTCGAATTAGAGCATGCAGTACTCCTACGCCAGACTTCTGAACTTTGCCTGTTGATTGCAAATGTCGCATGATGGTGAAATGGTAATCTATCACATGTATCAGTAGTCGAGACTTCCTTAATGTGGAAAATCATTATTGCCAGAACGATCTTTGTTGAAACAAGAATATCTTTTTCTGGCGTATTTTTCCCAAAAGCACTCGCTCCACACACAGTTCAAATCTTTCTAGTTGCCTCCTCTGCATTCACCCCTCTATTATACCAAAAGTAAACGTTGTGCTGCAGATGTTACAGCTTCTTCCACTTGCGACTCAATTTTACAATGCTTAACTGTAGTTCATGATTTTCAAGTATGCAAAATGCAATGCTTAACTGCAAGATGATAACTAGAACTTCAAATTCGAAAACGACAGTTAAAACATATACTGACAGCGTCGCGCCGCGTTCACATGGGCGGCGCCGGATTTCAGGCGGCGGGTGGCGTCTGGCCGGTGGCCGGTAGCCGCTGCAGCGCGAGGAAACGCTCGAGCGTAAGCTGTTATGATCGCGACGCAGCCACGAGCTGTCCTGCGGAATTGTTTCTGGAATACTTGTTATTGCTGGTGGGTAGAATGTCAAGCGAATTATCTTCGATGTTCAGTCAGACTCATAACTTTATACGAGGGCCGAAATGTAGAAAAATATATATATATATATATACATATAGGTGGACGTGAACAGGTGACTTTCAGTTTAGAATCGGAAGTAGACAACACTTCCTCCTAACACTTCCGCATCTTACGGTGTTGCCAGATTGTGCAGATGGCCGGACTTAGAGTTGTCAGGGGCGGCCAGTTTTATTGGCCACCTTAAGTGAACGACTCGGACTTAGTCTCTGTGGCGGCCGGCCGGCGGCCAGTTTTTATGTCTAGGACTGTACATATAGTCTGCGCCCGCGAGCTCGGCTCCAGTTCACCACCGGCAATGGAGGGTGAAGCTTTGACAATGCCAGCCACTCGTGCTGGCGAAAGGTCAGTAAAATCATTAGCTGAACGTCGGCCGAAGAACCCGAGACAGAAGCCAATAGGCAGTTTTTCAACAAGTGGCCACGAAAGCCTCAACAATTTTGTGTAACTGTGTTATGCCGGAAATAAGAGGGAAAATTAAAATTGCCGAATGCTCTCAGCTATAATAACTGCAAGAAGGAAGAGAACTAACTGTTAAAGCCAGAAAGGAGATAGCTTGCAGTAAAAAAACTAAGTATGTATTAGAAACCAGGAGCATACCTTCTTTGTACTTGTCAAATTACTGGTTGAAGAATGAAATGTATCATTCATATATAGACATAATACACTCCTGGAAATGGAAAAAAGAACACATTGACACCGGTGTGTCAGACGCACCATACTTGCTGCGGACACTGCGAGAGGGCTGTACAAGCAATGATCACACGCACGGCACAGCGGACACACCAGGACCCGCGGTGTTGGCCGTCGAATGGCGCTAGCTGCGCAGCATTTGTGCACCGCCGCCGTCAGTGTCAGCCAGTTTGCCGTGGCATACGGAGCTCCATCGCAGTCTTTAACACTGGTAGCATGCCGCGACAGCGTGGACGTGAACCGTATGTGCAGTTGACGGACTTTGAGCGAGGGCGTATAGTGGGCATGCGGGTAGCCGGGTGGACGTACCGCCGAATTGCTCAACACGTGGGGCGTGAGGTCTCCACAGTACATCGATGTTGTCGCCAGTGGTCGGCGGAAGGTGCACGTGCCCGTCGACCTGGGACCGGACCGCAGCGACGCACGTATGCACGCCAAGACCGTAGGATCCTACGCAGTGCCGTAGGGGACCGCACCGACACTTCCCAGCAAATTAGGGACACTGTTGCTCCTGGGGTATCGGCGAGGACCATTCGCAACCGTCTCCATGAAGCTGGGCTACGGTCCCGCACACCGTTAGGCCGTCTTCCGCTCACGCCCCAACATCGTGCAGTCCGCCTCCAGTGGTGTCGCGACAGGCGTGAATGGAGGGACGAATGGAGACGTGTCGTCTTCAGCGATGAGAGTCGCTTCTGCCTTGGTGCCAATGATGGTCGTATGCGTGTTTGGCGCCGTGCAGGTGAGCGCCACAATCAGGACTGCATACGACCGAGGCACACAGGGCCAACACCCGGCATCATGGTGTGGGGAGCGATCTCCTACACTGGCCGTACACCACTGGTGATCGTCGAGGGGACACTGAATAGTGCACGGTACATCCAAACCGTCATCGAACCCATCGTTCTACCATTCCTAGACCGGCAAGGGCACTTGCTGTTCCAACAGGACAATGCACGTCCGCATGTATCCCGTGCCACCCAACGTGCTCTAGAAGGTGTAAGTCAACTACCCTGGCCAGCAAGATCTCCGGATCTGTCACCCATTGAGCATGTTTGGGACTGGATGAAGCGTCGTCTCACGCGGTCTGCACGTCCAGCACGAACGCTGGTCCAACTGAGGCGACAGGTGGAAATGGCATGGCAAGCCGTTCCACAGGACTACATCCAGCATCTCTACGATCGTCTCCATGGGAGAATAGCAGCCTGCATTGCTGCGAAAGGTGGATATACACTGTACTAGTGCCGACATTGTGCATGCTCTGTTGCCTGTGTCTATGTGCCTGTGGTTCTGTCAGTGTGATCATGTGATGTATCTGACCCCAGGAATGTGTCAATAAAGTTTCCCCTTCCTGGGACAATGAATTCACGGTGTTCTTATTTCAATTTCCAGGAGTGTAATAACTTCAAATTTCTGTTGGATGTTATTGAAAGTACATCAAACAAAATAAAGAAATAGCTGTTGTCTGTGTGTAAATATACATGCAAAAATTAATAAAAGTTTTTGTACAAGAATATTTGCTTTTGTATTCTCTACTCAGTCAAACGTTCTACGACAATCTCTTATTTAAAGTTATCTGTGTGTGTGTCTTTTGGATGCTGAGGGCAGGGCAGTATGGGATGAGGCTGACCTTGAAATGTAGTTGAAAGTAGGTAGTTGAAAGCGTAGTCACTTTCGTTGCTCCCCTATATGAAATGGTGGGTCAACCCACAGTGCAGCAGACAACTTCTCTCTATTTCGCAACTCCAGACTGAATGGACCATACTTGCTCGCCTTCGTGTATAGGGCTCAAGTGGGGACGCTTAAAAAGGGGTTTTTCTTCCCTTTCCGATCACGCGTGTGTATATGTTCACCTTGCTGCGTGCCCTTGTACTACTCAAAATTGGAGAGGAACTGTCCTACAGCTGCTACCAGAACAATTGCCTCCTACCGACCTGCAAGTGTGTAACTGCTGAGGAACTCGTACACAGATATGTGGTAAGAAGGGGTAGGGCATGAAACTATAGCTGAAGTGTTGGAAGGTCAGTACACACTGCCATAACTGATGGAAAATGCTTCACGGTAATTAAACATCAAAATTGTCACGGAGAATAAAAAGAAAACATACTCGTAAACAGCAAATCATAGTGCAACACACGCACTGGAAAGTGAGAAAAGTCATTGTAATAACACAACTACCTGAGAAACCGATCCCAAAAGATCTCACCAGGAGAAAGTGGAGGCAGCTGCTGATGCGCTCAGCTCGATGCGTAGCTACTAACTCACTCTTACCTCCCAGCCTACCTCCCCTCCTCCCTCCTAACCATCCTCTCTCAGGTACAGATACCAGTTCTTCAGACCTAATCTAGCCTGTCGCTCATGGTACGCAAAAAGAGCTAAGTGAAACGCTTCATAACTACGTGACGCATGGTTACACTAGCAGGCGACTGCGAAATCGCAGCAATTGCGACATCGAAAATGGCTGAAAATAATCCATTTGCACTATGGTGTCAGATTAATTGTTTAACAAGTCAAATAGATCGCTTTACACATTCACTATCACCTTATGATGATCCTTCTTCATAATAAAACATATTTTTACCGTTTGAGAATCACATGCAGATGTTTCGCAAAGAAAATAATTAAATTTCCGCCACAAATGCATCGCAGTGCTAAATGTATCCAAGGCCTTGTACGCACTGACTCCTCCAAGGATTCCACCTCACTATAAACACACCTGGCAGGGAAAACCTTCCGATCACACTCGCACACACGCACGCACACACGCACCCGCACGCACCGTCCACCGACTGCCGCGGATCTCACCCTCGCCGGTCAGCAGACAACTGAAGGCACGCCCCCGCCACACCCACGCTGGCCACGTTGGCACCTGCGCACACGTCTCCAGCCGTACTGGATGCTCAAATTACTTTTAATGTTTCGGTTTTTGCTGACACTTCAGCGTCATCATCCATCTTTTTCAGCGATTTGATGAAGGAGTGACAAAATGTTCTCTTTTCATCAGATGATGCAGCGTCATTTCTTACAGCTTTTAAAATCTCGTCTTCAAAAGAATCTTTCTGTTATTAATTGGGGTTCGTTGCACGTCACTAAAGGGCGTAGATGGCGAATCCGGTGAACTTTCAGGCCTTGGTGATGCTGATACGTGGCTTTCAGCACTTCGTTGTGATTCACTTCGTGGGGTGTTGTAGCTCCGAACGTTTTCGCATCTTTGATGTGTGGAACAAGAAATAGAAATTCATTGTAATATCTGCATTTTTTTTTCCTTTCTTTGCACCTTGTGCTGACGTAACACCTTTCTGGGGTTGATACTCATTCCGAAAATTGTCTCTTATATGTTTCGACTTTGCTTGAATGTCTTTTACTGAATATAAAAAAATAGACTCTTTACTTACCTACTCATAGTGGAATTTGATTTGTTACGCGTCAGGAGCGATTTTCATGATTTACATTATCAGTTTCTACTTGCAGAGGTTCGAGTCCTCCCTCGGGCATGGGTGTCTGTGTTTGTCCTTAGGATAATTTAGGTTAAGTAGTATGTAAGTTTAGGGACTGATAACCTTAGCAGTTAAGTCCCATCAGATTTCACACACATTTTTTCTACTTGCAGAGTCTACGATAGTTTACATTGCTAAGCAAGCTTGTGACGCAATATGGGATTTTTTAATGGCAAAGTATAAGCCACAAAAAAACGAGGATGACCTTACAAAATTTCAGCAGACATTTATTAACACACTAATTTTCCTAATGTGTTCAGGGCTGTAGACGGCAAACTTATTGGAATACAAAGCCCGATCAAAGTGGTTCCCTGTACTACAATTATTAGAATTACTTTTATATTACTTTAATGACAATTTGGAACGCAAACTACTGTTTTACTTGCATTAAAGTATGGGCACACGGTGTTTCCGCTGACTTGGGCGTATTGAAAAATACATCGTTAAACAAGAGACTGCCGGCCGCGGTGGTCTCGCAGTTCTAGGCGCGCAGTCCGGAACCGCGCGACTGCTACGGTCGCAGGGTTCGAATCCTGCCTCGGGCATGGATGTGTGTGATGTCCTTAGGTTAGTTAGGTTTAAGTAGTTCTAAGTTCTAGGGGACTGATGACCACAGCTGTTAAGTCCCATAGTACTCAGAGCCATTTGAACCATTTGAAACAGGAGACTGGAATCGGAGAATTCGGTTAGCCAGAACCGAGAATACTATGTAATGATCCGAACTGAGAACTAAGGCCATTAATATTAATCTAGACATTTTTAAGACCGTATCCGATCGCAACTGAGCTGTGCAACGAAGTATTTCTAATGACCGACTTTCACGAAAAAGAAGAATGATTGAATGTAGTTTTCCTACTCTTTCAAAAAAGTGGCGAATTATGACTACAGCTATAGATTTGCAACTCAGTAGCACAATATCAGTAGTTAAAGCAAGCTGCGTGCTAAACAATTCTGTCAGAATTATAGATGGAACCCAATTTGATGGGACATTATTTGATATTGCATTACGATATACGCAACCAACAGGTTTAAGAAGGAACTAGGTAGGTCTGGAAGTACGAGATTATTTTAATAAATATTTGACAGCGTCAGAAGGTTCGGTTTCGTGGCAATACCATGCTGTCAACAGACATAAAGAAGAATAAAAGACCAATTGCTGGAACTACCTATGTTGTGACTTGGCAAGACAGCCAAGCCACTATGAGAGGAAGCCGAAAGGCACGCGTTTAAGCTCACGCAGGCTGGCGTGAGGTCTGGAACAGTTAAAGGAATAGAGACTAGCAAAAGAGGTACGTAGCTTCTGGAATACTTAACTTTAATCCATAATTGGTGAACATCGGTCTGACGGTACATGCATCACAAGATAAATAGCAAATGATAATGGCGCCTTGCTAGGTCGTAGCAAATGACGTAGCTGAAGGCTATGCTAAATATCGTCTCGGCAAATGAGAGCGTAATGTGTCAGTGAACCATCGCTAGCAAAGTCGGCTGTACAACTGGGGCGAGTGCTAGGACGTCTCTCTAGACCTGCCGTGTGGCGGCGCTCGGTCTGCAATCACTGATAGTGGCGACACGCGGGTCCGACGTATACTAACGGACCGCGGCCGATTTAAAGGCTACCACCTAGCAAGTGTGGTGTCTGGCGGTGACACCACAACCTACATCGAACGTTTTTTTATAATTTTGTTAGTTATTTTACATTATTGAAATAGAGATACATTATGTACTCACGTCGACTATTTTCTTTTTCTTCGCTGGTTGGTGATTCCCAGTTTTCTGCTTTCTCCTCCTAAGCATCATTTTTTAAAGATTTATTACCACACTCAGGCAACGATTTTGCGTATTGCAGAGAGCGAAATTCGGCCTCCGTAGTCGGCACGAACTGGCTGTGCCGTGTGGCGCATTCCGGAGCACGTAGCGCACTGCTCGATAGCTAGGCAGCGAGTTTTAAGAGCGCTGTCGTGTCGATAAGAATTTGGCTACCCATTTCTCTCATTTCGGCGCTTTTCTAAAGGCAGCTCTCGTGGGAACGATGCCCTACTAAAGGATTTTCTAACTCTGACCGACTCAACGCCTGAAACGTAGAAGCGTTGCCAGTCTACTCTGCATCACATCAAAACAACGCCGGTGGTTAAGAGGCCTCGTCGACTGTCTCCGGAAAAGCTATATGCTGCTCAACAGAAGTTTAGAGGAATGATTAATGATTAATGATGGTTGTATTCCTCGCTCTATGAGTGTTTTGATTCTCCCTTACAGATGGTCAGGAAAGAAACTCGAGAATCTGTACATATTACAAAGTTTTGAACTCTAGTACAATCCCTCACAGGTACCCTGTCCTGAACGTACCTGATTTTACAAGTAACTTGTCGGGTGAACTTTTTTTTTTTTTTTAGTCTTCTTGACTGTCCTAAGGCTTTTACACAGATTACCATGGTCCCCAAAGACAAAATGAAGGCTGCTACTACTGCACTTTTTGGGCTGTTCAAACACAATATTACGAGTTTTTGACTGCCTAAGGCAGCCCAAATATTATAGCGGTTCATGCACGAAGTTCGTCAGGGTTCTCCATTCGTTTTTTGCTATGACGATGACATATTAATTTTTTCTGCAACGTTTGAGGGCCATCTGAGATATTTTCCTGGCGTGCTCGAAAGGAGGACTGTGGTATCATGATTTACGCTGACAGGTGCATTTAAATGAAGAAAGAGGTTCCTTTCATTGTCTACAAGGTGTCGAACAAGGGCATTTCTCTTATGCGTGATAAGATTTCTGATATTCAAAACATGCCTCTGACAGAGTCTCTATTTGAGGAAGAAATTTCTGAGAATGTACGTTTGGTGCAGAGCATTGTATGGCACTGAAACGAGGACTGTGGAATCACCGGAACAGAAGAGAATCGAAGCATCTAAGATGTAGCGGTGGTGCTACAGGAGTTAAAAATTAAGTGGACTGGTATGGTAAGGAATAAGTAGGTTCTCTGCAGAATCGGCAATAAAAGGAGTGTATGCAAAACACTGACAAGAAGAAGGGACAATATAACAGGACATCTATTAAGACGTCAGGGAATAATTTCCATGGTACTAGTGGAAGCTATAAAGGGTAAAAGCTGTAGAGGAACTCAGAGATTGGAATACATCCAGAAAATAATTGAGTACCTAGATTGCAAGTGCTAATCTCAGATGAAAAAGTTGGCACAGGAGATGAAGTCATTTCGAGTTGCATCAAACCGGCCTGAAGACTGATGACTCAAAGGAAAAAGAAAAAAAGATCATCGCAAACATCTTCCGATGCTGGCTGCAGTATAAGAGGCTATTAAGGGGACATTGTACATGAAATTTGACATTTTCTGTTTCCTGCACCATATTGTACTTTGGACTGTCCTGAACATTTTGGTATATAATACATTAAAATCAGATAATTGTGAGAGCTTCAAATAATATTTTGAATATTGACATGTGACTGTCAAATTTCGTGGCTACACATAAACTGCCACAGCTGAGCAGTCATATCTCGGGAACTACACAGTCTAGAAGGCTGTGAATTGCTTTGTTTGGTGCCTGCTGCTACGTCTCACAACTTGGCATTACGAATAAACAAATCAGTCCTTTGTTTCTGATACCAGTTTTCGTTGAAAGTAGTGTGACTATCAGCTATTTTTGTAGTAAGCTTACTTCTATTGAGTTTTATACGTCAATAAAATGACTAAGTGTAAAAGTAACTTCAAGAAACGCAAATTTACGGGTAACAGATATGTGAGACCTGCATTTTCTTCTGAAGTACTTGAAAACATGTGTGCTAGCAGTGAAGGAAACCAAGATAATGTTCCTGAAGTGACCACACCCCCTAATACATCGAAAAGGACAGTAACTTTAGAAACTCTCCCTCGCTGTCTTTGTGCTGGTGAAGTTAAACTTTATGAGGACATTGGAGCCAGAATAGGTGTTGTGTCTAAATTAAGTATTAAATGTCAGAAGTGCAAAAACGAAAAAGCATTTCATACTTCATCAAAGTGTTCAGGTAATGAATTGTATGAAAATAATGGGAGTCTGTTCTATGGCCTTAGATGCATTGGTAAAGATGCTAGGGCTGGTAATGTTCTCTGCACTGTGTTGAATTTGCCAAAATTACCTTCTAGGTATACGAAATATGTAACAGCGATTGGGGATTCTGTAAATGCTGTGGCTGAAGATTCAATGGTTGCTGCTAGATCAGAAGCCGTTGAACAAAATGAGGGTGACAGAGACATCAGCATTGCTGTGGATGGATCCAGCCAAAAGCTTGGGTTTAGTTCTAAAAATGGTTTTACATCTGCAATAAATATTGATACTGGAAAAGTTTTGGATTTTGAAGTTCTCAGTAAGTACTGCCAAGGTAGTACAGTGAACCACAAGAACAGATGACTTCATAAGCAGCAGTGTATAAAAAACTATGATGGCCCAAGTGGAGGAATGGAGGTAAAAGGAGAAGTTAACATTTTCCACCATTCGCAGAACGAAAGAGGTGTCAGATATGTGAATTACTTAGGTGATGGAGACAGCAAGATTTTCACTGCAGTACAAAACAGTAAGCCATATGATGTTCCTATACAAAATCTTGAGTGTGTAGGACATGTCAAGAAAAGGATGGGAACACGTCTGCGTAACCTAAGAACCAAGCTGGGTAACACAAAACTGTCTGATGGCAAGACAATAAAATGTGCTGAAAGACTAACGGACAAAGTAATTGATGAATTAGAGGAATATTATGGGAAAGCCATTAGAGATAACTATGACAATTTAGAGAAGATGAAAAGAGCTGTGTGGAGCACTTTCTTTAATCGAATATCAACCGATGAAAAGCCATATCATGCTTTGTGTCCACCTTCACCAAACACTTGGTGTAAATATAGGCAAGCTGAATTTTCTGGCACCCTGCATGAATTTACACATAAACATACTCCTCCTTTGGCAGTAATGGAGGCAATAAAACCTATTTACAGAGATTTGGCAAATCCTGAGCTACTAAAGAAGTGTTTACATGGGAAGACCCAGAATGTGATTGAGTCCTGGTTGTGTAGTGCCGTGTGCCTAAAAATGTACTTGTTGGCCTTATGACTCTAACGTTAGCAGTGTCTGATGCTGTAATAACTTTTACTGGTGGGAACTATGAAAGACTTAAGGTTCTGGAGAAGTTAGGGGTAAGATTTGGACAGAACACTGCTAAAGGACTGCGAGAACTGGATGAGCTTCGTGTATGTGAAGCAGAGTTGGCTGCTGAGCAAATGACAAAATTAGCAAGAAAGAAAAGGAGGAAGAAGACACAGACTAAGTCTGTATAAGAATTTGTAATAAAAAAAGTTTTAAACCTCAATATCTCTGAACTACATTTTTTGCAATAAATGACCCGTGTTCTGAAAAAGTACTGATGGTAGAGACATGAAATTTTCACAGCATGCCAAGTGTGAGATTCAACACATATGGAACTAGAATAATTAAAATATCCTGAGTTGTTTTGTTTTTAAATTCATTTATTTACAAAATTCTGTCAAAAAATTGAGTGAAAAAAGGATAACATGCCCCACAATACAGTTTTATTAATGATTCTAGTTCAGGGTATCTAAAAAGGTGCATTCAATAATTATGGAAAATTGTAAGTTGGTATCTTAAAATTTTTTTAAGATGATGGGTCACAAAATTCGATAATTTAACATTGGCGGCATAGGACGTACGATGTCCCGTTAACAGCCTCCTTAAAGGACAGAACACTTCTGGCAACAGAAAGGTTTCTTGGAATGATAGGGCAGTTAAGGCTTTCGAGGACTTAAAACTTGCTTAGGTTTCTTAGCTGGTTCCCCCCCTCCTAAAACTCCCATTGCTCTTTTTGTTGCTACTAGTCAGGTCACTACGGATGCTGTATCGCAACAATATTCTTCTCAAGCATGGCAACCACTGGTTTTGTTTTCCAAAAATTTCTAAAAACAGCAACAACCTTGGAATGCTTCTGATGTCTGATAACCAGTTTTCTTGTTGGAAAACATTTTCGCCCTTGGCTTGCAGACCAGAGTTTTACTGTATGTACTGACCACAAACCATTAACATCCATTTTCAAAAATGGTCAGATCTAGTAGCCCCACAACAAGTACGCCAGGCCGATTTCGTAGCTAAAATTTCTACAGATGTCCAGCATATTTCTGGGCAGGACAAATTGGTGTCAGATTGTTTATCTTGCAACTGTGTGGCGATTAGCGTCAGTGATTGGGTGAAAGTGGCTGCAGATCTGGACACAGACCCACTCTCACTCCAACATCAACTGCATCCAGTAACGCCTACCGCTAGTTGGTTTCGGAAATGGTATGTAGTCTGATGCCTCTGGACTAAAAATACGTCCATTAATCGCGGAAAATTGGGGTCGAAACGTTTTTCATTCATTTTAGAGTTGTCTGTCTCGAAATACTGAAGTGTTGTCGAAGTTGGGCGAGGGAATGCGTCAAGTGTCAGCAGACACTTTGGTGCCTCTGCTGCTGCCGGTTTTGCCACCCATTCTGGGAGGTTTCCTCACCTGAACATCGACACTGCTGGGCCCCTCCCCCTTCTGAAGGATGGTCGACCAATATATTCTTTGGCCATAGGCTGTACCTAGTCAGGACGTTTCTGCAGTATCTATTCCTCGCATTTTGATATCTGTGGTTTGCCCGTTTTGGTATCCCACAGGTCATTAAGTTAGAAAGGCGACGCCTACTTGAATGCCAGTTATTCACAGAACTATTACATATTTGTGGTTGCAAGCATATCCGTACTAGGAGGTACCATCCCTCCAGAAGCGGGATGGTAGATTGTATGCAACGCACCTTAAAGACGGGCGTTGTCGTGCCGTCTTGGTATTGCCTTTAGTTTTATTGGGACTGCCTACTAGTATTAAGCAGCACATGCAATGTTTCCCTGCACAGCTGGTTTATGGTGGATCAATAAATGCACCTGCTCATTTTTTTGCTATCCAAACTTCCTCCGTCACTGTCCGAGGAGTTTGGTAGTTTTTTTAACCGGACTACAAATGCTTATGAAATATCCGGTTCCCAAAACCCCTACTGGACAGGGACCTAACGTGTTTTGTACATAAGCATTTGAAGACGTGTCACTATTTTTCCTTATGTGATGTTGCTGTCAGCTCTCTCCTTACCCCTCACTATCCTGGCACTTTCAGGGTCCCACAGCGTGTTGACAAGGTATTTATGATCGACAAAAATGGTAAACCAGACGCGGTCTGAATTGGTAGGTTAAAGCCAACCTATTGTAATAGCAATTTGGGAACTGCTCCCATATGAAAAAAGGAATAGTAATAGTGCGCCTCAGACTGCTTCAAACGAAAGTGTACCTCTTGTTATCCAAACTGAGTCAGGTAGACAGGTAGCATGTCAGTACCCAGTACCCTGCTGGTTTTACGAAGGTTTCTTGAAACTTGTAATTTGCATTCTGGATTCTCTTCCTATGTGTACTGTTAGACGAGCTATAGCTCCTGCAACAATGGGGGAGGGGGGGACCGCTAATGTGGCGGTGGCGGTTTAAGTGAAGTTATGAACCTGGAATAGTATGTGGTACCCATGTATATTATATTTAGTAGTGTTTGTTTAGTGCTATTACAAAGTATACCTAAACTAAAGCAAGTAATGCATACAGAAAAGTTTCTTCGACCGCCGTCAAACAGCCCTGAAGACTCGTCAGCAGCTATCGCCCTACTCACATAAAACAACTGCCGGCCGGAGTGGCCGTGCGGTTCTAGGCGCTGCAGTCTGGAACCGAGCGACCACTACGGTCGCAGGTTCGAATCCTGCCTCTGGCATGGATGTGTGTGACGTCCTTAGGTTAGTTACGTTTAATTAGTTCTAAGTTCTAGGGGACTGATGACCTCAGATGTTAAGTCCCATAGTGCTCAGAGCCATTTGAACCATTTTTCAGTAGTGGAAACTACATCTTAGATTCAGCCCGCCCGCTTGGCCGTGCGGTCTACCGCACGGCTTTCCGGGCGGGAAGGAGCGCCTGGTCCCCGGCACGAATCCGCCCGGCGGACTTGTGACGAGGTCCGGTGAGCGGGCCAGTCTGTGGATGGTTTTTAGGCGGTTTTCCATCTGCCTCGGCCAATGCGGGCTAGTTCCCCTTATTCCGCCTCAGCTACACTATGTCGGCGATTGCTGCGCAAACAAGTTCTCCACGTACGCGTACACCACCATTGCTCTACTACGCAAACATAGGGGTTACACTCGTCTGCTGTGAGACGTTCCCTGGGGGGTCCACCGGGGGCCGAACGGCACAATAACCCTCGGCTCGGTTTGGGGCGGCGGAGGGGTGGAGTGGACTGCGGTTGTCGTCGTAGGGTTGTGGACCACTGCGGCTGCGGCGGGGACGGAGCCCCTCCGTCGTTTCTAAGGCCCCGGTTAACATACAATACAATACAGTACAATACATCTTAGATTGAGACATATTAAGCGATATAGACGTATTATCCACAAAATGTTTGTGGATCAATTATCAAATCTGAAGATGGGAATCATATGTCGCAATTTCTAATGTGTGTACTAACTTAGCGATCTTGACATGATAAATTATTGTAAGAACATTTATTAACTCTGGTAGCTCCACTTGACAATACGTCAATTCTTAAATACCAGTAAACGACAGATTCTTCGAAGTATCGAACTGGTATGTTTGTAACAGCTTCAAATTTCTGATTGCTTTGCAAATGAGTTAATGACTTATATAACTGAAGTTAGGTGTGTAAAAGAGAAGTTTAGGAAAGGTTTTAAATTGTGTTTAAAGGTTACTGGAAGTGGCTGTGCGCTGTCTTTTTCTAGTACTGGGTGAGTACGGTCCGGGTATTTCCGCGTGGCGAGTCGTACTATCTCAACACGCATACACAGTTTTTGACTTTAATACGTGTCTCATTCTGTTAAACCTGGCAGTACCTAAATGTTTTTTAATTCTATCAATAATTATACTAGGGTCATTTCAAAAGTTCAGCACACTCTAAGATATATGTGAAGAAAATAATTTGTTTTACAAAATACCCCTGCAGACCTGCAGTATAAGCTCCGTTCTTGCTTATGGTACTTTCCTAACGCTTTGGCAATATCAGTGTCCCAGATAGCACACCTCCATTGCTGAGCTGTGCGATTACTCGGGTCTCCAGTCTGGAAGCTGCGCCAGTTGTATCGAAACGTTTCCCACGGAGCTGTCCCTTCAAAAAAGTCTGCTAGGCTGACATCAGGACTGCGTGGCGGAAGTGTTTGCCATCCATATTGGTCGAGTGTTTCTCTCAGTGGCGGGGCAATACGCGGTCTTGCACCGTCGTGCAAAATGCGAACACCAGCTGCAAGCGTGTCAGGCGTTGTTTGACGAATTTTCTGGAGCAAATCACTTTGCAGAAACGGCCTGTAGTACGCGCCTACGCCCCCTGGGATGCTCTGTCACGGTCACTCCACTCGTCTCGTACACAAAAGATGATCATCAGCTTCACTTTTGATTACTCGCGGCGGAATTTTTTCGGATGCGGAGAGTCGCAACTGTTCCATCGTGGCGACATACTTCAGCTGTGGCTCAAAATCTCGTATCCACACTTCGTCAAGTGCAACAGTCCTGTTCGGAAGTTGTCCTTCTGTTCAATAACGTTGAAGCAATTCTTCTGCGATTCTTTTTCGACCTGCTTTCTGCTCTGGACTCAGATCGTGAGGATCCCACCTGGCAGCAAATTTTCTCATCTTTAACTCCAACGTTACGATTCGGCAAACTGGAGTGACAGAGACTCTGGCCTCATATATTTTTCCAACGGTCCTCTCTCAACGTGTGGTTAACAATAATATAGAGGTGTCATGTGCTGCATCTGATGGCCTTCCCTCTTCTCGGGCTGTCGTCGGCGCTGACCCGACCTTCACGGAAACGACCAGACCAGCGCCACACCGCTGCACCATCCCCACACGGCCTCACACAAAGCGCTGTAAATTTACCTTGGGCTCTTTCCACACAGGGATTTGATTTAGATTTGGGAACGCTGGTTACTACGCGTAATCCGACCTGACCCGCTTCCACATTCCCTTTCAAATCTGAACTGCTTGCGACACAGCCACGCGGACCAGCAGACACGTGCACGACCGTCGCGCCTAAAGCCTCGCTCACAACTCACACGAATTTCAACCTCATCACGCCAAGTCAATCCTCAACTCACGAGGTGACTTTTCTTTAACGTATACTACAACGTGTGGTCTCTGCGACCGCTATGTGTAACCAGATATGTAAGGCGAAAATCACTTGAAATTCTTAATTGGTTGGTTCAAATGGCTCTGAGCATTATGGGACTTAACTGCTGTGGCCATCAGTCCCCCAGAACTTAGAACTACTTAAACCTAACTAACCTAAGGACATCACACACATCCATTCCCGGGGCAGGATTCGAACCTGCGACCGTAGCGGTCGCGCGGTTCCAGACTGTAGCGCCTAGAACCGCTCGGCCACTCCGGCCGGCAATTCTTAATTGTCTTTACATTTGTTTCAATGTTGCTTAAACCCTCGTTGTTGATGTTAATGCACTAAATAATGCCTGCAGCGATTTACTTTTTATCATACAAAATCACATACCTTTTTGCGGTTTTTTTAAATAGTACACATAAACGAGCTGTTAAAGAACTGAAATTTATTTCCTCTGTTCACATAAAACTAGATTCCAAGGTTGAAACTTGCACAAAAAACTGCACTCGATAAGTACAAACAGAAAGTCTGAAAAATTGACGTTCACTGTTGGAATCTACATTTTTCTTTATCACCACTCAGAACAAAGGACGTAGCCCCTTCAGCGGGCTATCGCCTCGATGAAATTAAATACGACACTGTTGCCAAGTAGTGAAATCGAAAGATATTTTGATTTTCAGTCATACTACGAAAATGGGAAACGCACTGTTGACAGCCAGCAAGGTCAACGATAGATTTAAGCTATCTATACATCCATAGCATTATTGGCTCTCGCCCTCCCCTATTTTAGCCAAGACTAGTTGTTGGCCTATCTTGAGCTCACTTGTTGCTTCAGTTAGTTCAGTTCTTACAAACAACTGAATGTGATATAAGACCTTCCGTTTATTGTCTTAGTGCTGTATGCTATTGTGATACTTTCTCATTATGTATGTAACATGAAAGAAGAGGAAAACAGATTTTTATTCGCCCGTTGGTGTTATGGTAACTTAAAAACATGTAAGCGTTACTATAACAGCCCAATTAGCTGTATGTGGCAGTTAAATGTAAGCAATGAAGTCGTTATGTTGAGGCTGGTAGAACTTTGGGGTTGCAATACGCCAGGCAGGGGAGCTGTAAATATCATTACAAATAACATTAAATTAAGATCAGTGCATATAAACATAGTTGGATTTGTCTGTTTGTCTAACATTAAATTAAGATCAGTGCATATAAACATACTTGTATTTGTCGGTGCCGTACAAAAATCCCGTTGATCAACAGAAATATCGGCCAAATGACAATGGTTGCGTTTCTTTAAGAAATCTGCTCAATATTCTATCTCGAGTATCCCAAATGGCAAAATATCGCCGAATGTCGTCACCCGGGCGGTGCCGATCATGAAAGCCAGTTCCGGTACCGAACGATGGGGAGGGGTTCGTGGAGAGCGCAAGGGGTGTGTGATGACCGCACATTCTACAGTCCGTTCGTTCCTAACAGATGTTTACAGCAGCCTGCGTGAATTTGCCCGAGCCCAGTGCGTCCTGGATCCCTCCCTCCCCCTTTCGTCAAAAATATTCAAATGTCTGTGAATGCCTAAGGGACCGAACTGCTGGGGTCATCGGTCCCTCGTCTTACACACTACTTAAACTGACTTATGCTAAGAACAACACACACACACCCACGCCCGAGGGAGGACTCGAACCTCCGGCGGGAGGGGCCGCGCAATCCGCGACATGGCGCCTCGAGCCGCGCGGCCCTCTCTCGTCCAAAATCTATTTACGCTCTTGTAATACTATAATAACTGAAGCCAGCAATTCCACGCACGATTAAATCTTAAAATATTCATGCATTCGTGCACTATCAAATGACTAAACACGCACAATTAAAGAAAATACATGCAATGTCAGAATTTAATATCTTTGTTGCGATGCGTTTTATTTTATTTTAGAAGAGTGTACAACAACCCGTTTTTGAAAATTCTGCACCGACTTGGGACAGCTCTGCGTGTCGAGCCGCTGAGCTAGAAACTCCTGGATCCGAGATGCGAGGTGGCTTAAAGCCATCCGCCGACAACCTTCAAAATGGTTTTCCGCTGTTTTTCAGTTTAGGCAAATCCTGTGTTTGGTCTCTTCTATAGGCGACAGTCAATTCCTTCCGAATAACGATCTTTCCTGACAAATTCCACTGCCGTTGAAGGTGCAGTACCCCTGCTTAAATGAAAAGAGCCGCATCGAAGGTGATTCGAGCACCTCTTTGGACACCCCCATCTCCAAAAGCCGTACGATAAACAAAAAAGTAATCTCCTCATCTCCTCATTTAGGCTCATGCATTTGTCTGCCGGGACATGTCCAATGCAGAAAAGCATCTTTCTTACATCACGTAACGTAAATGAGGAAATATGGGAGAGTGTAAGGTTGAATAATTCCAGATCCTCGCATTTACGCCACATTATTCTATCTTTTCCGTCGGACAGAGATCTCTTGATTCGAAAAGCCCTGTCGGTAATACTAACGGTGTCCCGAAAAATTAGCTCAAGAGGAAAGGTTTAAAACGACCTTGGAGCGTGAAGGTAGTTCTGACCATGGCGGCTTCGTTGGGGTTTGCCAAAATACAGCACTCCTGAGTAATTAGGTTATACCTACGCTTGGTGAAACACCCAGACCATTTTCCAATAAAATGGTTTATCGTCTTTTTTGCAAATTTTCCCCCCGCGCGCTTCTCAAAATCCTGGCTTCCTGGCTACGTCCTTATCATAACACATTTCATTTTGACTACCCCTTTAAGTACTTCGTAGTCTTCCGGCCTCAAAATTGAATGTACACATCGGAGAAGCAGTGAGAGACATAAAAGAAGCGTTCCACAGAATGGTCAAAGGATATCAATGATAAGCTTTCCAGATGACATTGGTGTCCTGATTGAAAATGAAGAATTATTACAGGATGTTCTGAATGGAACGAACATTATCATAAGTACAGAATATGGACTGAGAGTAAATCGAAGAAAGACGAAAGTAATGAGAACCAGCAGAAATGAGAACAGCAAGAGACTTAATATTAGGCTTGGTGATCACGAAGTAGATGATGTTAACGAATTTGCTACATGCGCAGCAAAATAACGCATCATGGAAAGATCAAAGAGTACATAAAAAGCAGAATGGCACTGCCAGAAGGGGCATTGGTGTACGAGCCAAGTCTACTGGTCTCAAACAAAGGCCACGGTTTGAGGAAGAAATTCCTGAGAATGTACCTTTGGAGAACAGCATTGACAGTGAACTGTGGACTGCTGGAAAACCGGAACAGAAGAGAATCGAAGCATTTCAGACGTGGCGCTACAGAAGAATGTTGAAAATTAGGTGGACTGATAAGGTAAGGAATGAGGAGGTTCTCCGCAGATTCGCTGAGGAGAAGAATATACAGAAACCGTTGACAGGGGGCTGTAGAGGGTAAAAACAGTACGGGAAGACAGAGATTGGAATACATAAAGCAAATAATGGGGACGTGGGGTGCAAGGGCTACACTGAGATGAAGAGGTTCGTGGCGGGCCGTACCAAACCAGTAAGCAGACGGATGACTCGAAGAATTTAAAAACGAAAAAAATATTGTCTGATTTGTCTGCAAGTACATGTTTTACATATTTTGTCGAGCAGGTGGATGCATACGTTCTGAAATGTTTGGATGATACTTTTATTTCAATTCTCAGAAGTGTAGAGAGTTCAACGTACGACCATTGGCAAGAACTTGTACTATGAATTCTATTTTGGTTTCTAATAAACTCTATTGTTTGTGCTCGTTCCTTAATTTTATTAGTACATTACGATTTGTCGGTGAAAAGGGTAGTCCCCCACTGCCTAATTTGCACCGTTCAGATGCCGAATGGCACACCGGACAGCTGTCACGCGTAAACTAAAGCGAACACTGGAGACAGGCGAGACACTCAGTACGGGAAAAGAACGCCAGCGGCACTGCAGTAGACGCACGTGTCTGCAGTAGGCCATCTAGACAACAAAGTCGGTCGTGTAGAAGGGGCTCGGAAGGTGCTAGAATCTAGACGCAGAAGTCTACTCACGCAGCGCGCGGAGAGGCCGAGGAGCGGTGGTCGCTGGTGGCGGCCCGCCCGGGAGAAACGGAATGGCGACGGCGCAGGGGCGGCGCGTGCGGACCGCCTCGGTGGCGACACGCCTGCGTCTGGACGGCCGCGGGCGGTTCTGCGTTCTGCGGGATCCTGAGGAGCGCGGTGTACACGCACAAGCCGACCTAGACAAACCGGTTCGACGTGACCTCGCAGGCAGCCCTGCGGGTTCCAAAATTTCCTACCAGATAGTATAAAACGTGTTTATCGGACAGCAGTTCCAGAATTCTCGCTGACGACGCTGTGGTCACCAGCGCAGGACGATCGCGACCTACTGCGGAAAGACCCGTACAAATTTTCCACTCACTGTAATGAGTTACCGCTCTCTTTCAGTACGGACATGTTCGAGACAATCACCTGTAACAGAGAGAAAGAGACCCTTACGGTCCGATTGCAATGTGTCCGAAAACTTCCACGTTTTAATTTCTTCTCTCTCAACTTAAATTCTCTTTCCAAATTTCACCTGGCTTTCATTCACAGCTTGCTCGTTGTACTGACTGACTGCTACCATTTCATTTCCTCGAACTCTTGTAGCTGAAGTCCGGTTTTTATAAAAGTTGCGTGAAATTCACATACAGCATTTTTCTCCCCGCGTTTTATCCCCGTCATCTTCAGAATTTCAAAGAGTGTGTTTCATTCAAAACTATCGAATATTATTTCTAAACCTACAAATGCTGCAAAAGTCGATCGGTTTGACTTCCTTTAACGGAACTCAAAAAATACGTCGTAGGGTCAGCATTACCCCAGATCGTGGGTGGGATATTACCGCGCGTGCTCCAACATTTCTCCGGAACCGAAACTGGCGTCAATCCCAAAGAAAGCAGGTCTTGACAGATGTGAAAATTACCGAACTATCAGTTTAATAAGTCACAGCTGCAAAATACTAACGTGAATTCTTTACAGACGAATGGAAAAACTGATAGAAGCCGACCTCGGGGAAGATGAGCTTGGATTCCGTAGAAATGTTGGAACACGTGAGGCAATACTGACCCTACGACTTATCTTAGAAGAAAGATTAAGGAAAGGCAAACCTACGTTTCTAGCATTTGTAGACTTAGAGAAAGCTTTTGACAATGTTGACTGGAATATCCTCTTTCAAATTCTGAAGGTGGCAGGGGTAAAATCCAGGGAGCGAAAGGCTATTTATAATTTGTACAGAAACCAGATGGCAGTTATAAGAGTCGAGGGGCATGAAAGGGAAGCAGTGGTTGGGAAGGGGCTGAGACAGTGTTGTAGCCTCTCCCCGATGTTATTCAATCTCTATATTGAGCAAGCAATAAAGGAAACAAAAGAAAATTTCGGAGTAGGTATTAAAATCCGTGCAGAAGAAATAAAAACTTTGATGGTCGAAGTAGAGAGGATATAAAATGTAGACTGGCAATGGCAAGGAAAGCGTTTCTGAAGAAGAAAAATTTGTTAACATCGAGTATAGATTTAAATGTCAGTCGTTTCTGAAAGTATTTGTATGGAGTGTAGCCATGTATGGAAGTGAAACGTGGACGATAAATAGTTTGGACAAGAAGAGAATATAAGCTTTTTAAATGTGATGCTACAGAAGAATGCTGAAGATTAGGTGGGTAGATCACACAACTAATGACGAGGTATTGAATAAAATGGGGGAGAAGAGGAGCTTGTGGCACAACTTGACTTGAAGAAGGGATCGGCTGGTAGGACATGTTCTGAGACATCGAGGGATCACCAATTTAGTACTGGAGGGCAGCGTGGAGGGTAAAAATCGTAGAGGGAGACCAAGAGATGAATATACTAAAGAGATTCAGAAGGATGTAGGTTGCAGTAGGTACTGGGAGATGAAGAAGTTTGCACAGGATAGAGTAGCATGGAGAGCTGCATCAAACCAGTCTCAGGACTGAAGACCACAACAACAACCACTTTTTACCCATTCTTCCGCAAACAATTCACTTCGGTAATTCGCAACAGTCATTTATGAAGTCGACAGTTCCGTAACATTCAGTCCTGTCACTGTCAGCACTTGCTTTCTTTGGAATGAGAATTAACACGAGGGACGTTTACTAACTGACGCGAAAATTTTTTTGTTCTGAAAGTGGGTTGGTTTTATTCAGGATTACAATACACTGTATTACTCCCCACTCTTTTGGCTACAAAACCCAGGTTTCTAATGTAACGTTCGTTCAACGTGACGGCCTCACGCCTCCGCACTGGGAAGGCCTCAGAGCTGACGTCAGTAGCCTGCCGATCAGCCACGTGGGGTGCGTCCTGCACTTGGCCAAACAGTTGGAGGTCGGCAGACGAGAGATCCGGGCTCCAGGCAGCAGGGCGCTGAAGCTCCGCGAGACGCTCTCACTCGTGGCAGGCGACGCGTCGTCACGGAGAAGCGGAAATTCGTTTGCAGTTTCGAGGCCACGAACACGCTGAATTCGTTTCTCAAATTTCATTAGGATAGTACAACACGCTTCAGAGTTGATCGTTGCACCATGAGGGAGGACATCGAAAAGAATAACCACTTCAGAGTCCCAGAGCACAGTCGACATGACCACACCGGCCGAGGGTACGGCTTTGAACGGCTTTTCTTCGCAGGAGACGTGGTGTGGCTCCAATCCATGGACTGTGTTTCCTTTTCGAACTGATCAACCCATGTTTTATTGCCTGTGATGATGTTCGACAGAAAATTGTCAGTACCAGCCTCGTAACGAGCAGGCAGTTCCGGACACGTGCTCGTTCGTTGTTTTTTATTTTTATTTTTTTTTATGTACACGTCAAGTTCCGCAGGGCCAAATTGAGGAGCAAATCTCCAAGGTCATAGAACGTGTCAGTACATCAACTTACAACATAAAAGTAATAACAGATAAAAATAAATGTCCATGAACCTGAAAAAAGTCAGCCCATAAGTTTAGGTAAACGCTATCAACAATACAATAAGAATCAGCTTAATTTTTCAAGGAACTCTTCGACAGAATAGAAGGAGTGACCCATGAGGAAACTCTTCAGTTTCGATTTGAAAGCGGGTGGATTACTGCTAAGATTTTTTAATTCGAGTGGTAGCTTATTGAAAATGGATGCAGCAGTATACTGCACACCTTTTTGCACTACAGTTAAGGAAGTCCGATCCAAATGCAGGTTTGATTTCTGCCGAGTCTTAACCGAGTGTAAGCTGCTTATTCATGGGAATAAACTAATATTGGTAACAAGAAACGACAATAAGGCGGCGAGGAATCCAGCGGCCACACGCCTTTCACTACCCCAACTAATGGACGAGTGTGTCAGCAGTACCAACAGATGTGTCCAGTTCAGCAACGATGTGCTAGCTTGTGATTCGTCGATCACCTCGAATGAGAGTGTCCGCACGTTCTAACACCGCAGGAGTCACAGCTGTCTGCACTCAGTCGGCACGCGAGAGATCAGAAAGGTTTGCAGCTTTGCGCGACCTTCGTGTGATGATGGCAGACGCCACGCGTGACGACTCACCGTGCTTTTGTCCACTGCCAGGCCTCCGTAGACATTCTGCAAGCGCCAGTGAACAACTACGATGCTCCGGTTTTCTGTCAAAATAAATTTAATGACAGTCCTCTCCTTGGAACGCGCCTCCGTTACAGATGCCATTTGGAAGGCTACACTGTGTGATCAAATGTATCCGGACACCCCCAAAAAGACGTCTCTCATATTAGGAGCATTCTGCTGCCCCCTACTGCCAGGTACTCCATATCAGCGACCTCAGTAGTCATTTGACATCGTGAGAGAGCAGAATGGGCCGCTCCGCGGAACTCACGGACTTCGAACGTGGTCAGGTGATTGCGTGTCACTTGTCTCATACCTATAAACGCGAGATTTCCACACTCCTAAATATCCCTAGGTCCACTTTTTTCGATGTTATAGTGAAGTGGAAACGTGAAGGGACACGTAAAGCACAAAAACCTACAGGTCGACGTCGTCTGTTGACTGACAGAGACCACCAATACTTGAAGAGGGTCCTAATGTGTAATACTCAGACGTGTACCCAGACCATGATACAGTAATTCCAAAATGCATCAGGATCCACTGCAAGTACTATGATAGTTAGGCGGGAGGTGAGAAAACTTGGATGTCATGGTCGAGCGGCTGCTCATAAACCACACATCATGCCGGTAAATGCCAAACGACGCCTCGCTTGGTGTAAGGATCGTACACATTAGACGACTGAACGGTGGAAAAACGTTGTGTGGAGTGACGAATCACAGTACACAATGTGGCGATCCGATGGCAGGGTGTCGGTATGGCGAATGCCCAGTGGACGTCATCTGGCAGCGTGTGTAGTGCCAACAGTAAAATTCGGAGGCGGTGGTGTTATGGTGTGATCGTATTTTTCATGGAGGGGGCTTGCACCCGTTGTCGTTTTGCGTAGCACTATCACAGCACAGCCCTACATTTAAGTACCTTCTTGCTTCCCACTGTTGAAGGGCAATTCGGGTATGGCGATTGGATCTTTCAACACTATCGAGTACCTATTCATAATGCACGGCCCGTGGCGGAGTGGTTACATGACAATAACATCCCTGTAATGGACTGGCCTGCACAGAGTCCTGACCTGAATCCTATAGAACACCTCTGGGGTGTTTTGGAACGCCGACTTCGTGCCAGGCCTCACCGACCGACACCGATACCTCTCGTCAATGCAGCACTCCGTGAGGAATGGGCTGCCATTCCCTAAGAAACCTTGCAGTACCCGATTGAACATATGCCTGCGAGAGCGGAAACTGTCATCAAGGCTTAGGGTGGGCCAACAGCATATTGAATTCCAGTATTACTAATGGAGGGCGCCACGAATTTGTAAGTCGTTTTCAGCCAGGTGTCCGGATACTTTTGATCACATAGTGTACGTATAGTGCGTCCACGAATCGGAACTTCATGAAATTATAGGTGCTGAAGCAGGAATACTGCATGATGTCTGACAGCAAATTCCACATTTTCTTAACCGAGACTGGCCCACAGAAAGAAAGAAAATGTGTTTTATTACTTATTGAACGCCCTTTGTATAGTCTTTCGTTCCCTGTTTTCCGCCGCTACCACCTTCAGAATGTAAAAGAGTGTGCCTTTTCTGGCACACCAGCTGTTGGGCACGTCACTGCCTATTACCCGGCTGTACTACGACCTGTGGCCCTGTTGTGATCTGGGGGCTGTTTTGCCGTCGTGGCCGCTTGTGTTGGACTCGCCACGAGGCGGGGGGCCGTGCTCGCGGGGACGGAGGAGGGAAAGGCGCGCGCGGGCTCGGCCAGCGGCGGCGCGGCCGGCCTACCTCGCAAGGCGTGGCGCACCCCGGGCGCTGCCTCGGTGCCTGTTTTCTCGGAGACCGCTCTCCATCAAAGGTGTAAGCGATTTTGCTGCCTTCGTTTCGCTGAACGATTTGCGTTGCAGCGAGTGTACTTGTTGGTTGGTTGCCCTAATGTACGTGTTGCTGAAGTGAGAGCAGCCGGCAAGGTGTGTGACCCCATGGAGAACAGCAGTCACTACTTGCTTTTAAAAAATCAGTGTTCCCAAATGAGGTAGTAACCGTAAGCTATTGAAGATATTAGGTCATAGTCTTGTTGTAAATTTCTGCATACGAAGCTTACACAATTGGCAGCTACATTGCAGAATTATGCAACGACATTAAAGTGCAGAAAACATGGTATCCTTGTGAAGTTGTGCATTTGAGTAACGTGATATTATCTTGAAATATTTTCCATTTCATCTTTGTACACATCGTCGGCCTTAATCATGTGTGGAAATATTGTATGGCAATCTATGAGCGTGTAAAAGTCTGATTCTATATTTTCAGCATTGAATTTGTGTACAGTTCTCAGTTTAAATGTTTTACAGCATTGATACTGCTGTAAAACTTGTCAAATGGTTCAAATGGTTCTGAGCACTATGCGACTTAACTTCTGAGGTCATCAGTCGCCTAGAACTTAGAACTAATTAAACCTAACTAACCTAAGGACATCACACACATCCGTGCCCGAGGTAGGATTCGAACCTGCGACCGTAGCGGTCGCTCGGCCCCAGACTGTAGCGCCTAGATCCGGACGGCCACTCCGGCCGGCAAAACTTGTCACTTCTATTGAAAGCATTTATTGGTTCTTCCTTTATATTGTTGTTTATTGACGTCTTAACTTATATTAATTGATGTTTGCTTGGTGTTTGCCGTGTTTTCTGCGGTACACGTGGAAAGACGCAGTCGATTTTGTTCCGATGACGGCATGTGCCACCCAGAGGATAGTAGATATACTGATAATGGTTTCAACGTCATCCACCAATAGATAGTGTAGTGGCATAGCTGGCAGTGCGCTATGCGTGCCTACCCTTAACAGGCAACGCCAACAGTCAGAAGACTCCACGTGGTGCAGACGTGTCAAGCAAGCAGGCAACCCTGACACGGAAGCACGCTTGTCCTTTCTACCGCCAGCTGAGCGAGCTTGAAAGGGGTCCAGTTGTGGCATTCTGAGTGGCGAGGCCGGCCGGTGTGGCCGAGCGGTTCTAGGCGCTTCAATCTCGAACCGCGCGACCGCTACGGTCGCCGGTTCGAATCCTGCCTCGAGCATGGATGTGTGTGATGTCCTTAGGTTATTTACGTTTAAGTACTAGTGCTCAGAGCCATTTGAACCATTTGAGAGGCGAGTTGGTCCTCTAGGAGATTTGCCACACAAGTTGGACGTGTTGCGGCAGTTGTGCAGCGATGGTGATATCAGTGGTCACACGAACATTCTCACACCCGAAGAAGAAGTTCTGGACATGCACGCAGCACAAACGTCCGCCAGAATCGCCGTATTGTGAGGGCAGCAGTGGCACGCCGTACAGCTACCACAGCACAGGTAAGAGGGCTTGTGAGCCCAGGCGTCTCCACACGAATTATTGCACTCCACGCAACAGCGCCGTCAGAGGATCACCTACGAGGCAGACACGGCCTTCTGCAATGAGAGCGGGTTCAGCCTGCATGGAAGCGACGGTCGTTGGTATAGTGCACTCATCCGGGATGCACTGTCTCCACCGCAGGTCTCACGGTCTGGGATGCGATAGGCTACAACCCTCGTCCACCTTTGGTCTTTCTGTAGGGGACGCTAAGCAGCACTCGGAACAAGCAGACCTGTTCGTGTGATGTTCTTGCAACAGGAAGCTGGTGTGGTTGCAATAGAGTAATGCTCGGCCACACACTGCCTGTGAGATTCAGTGTCCACTGCAAGACGTGCAGCAACATCCCTGACCAGCACAACCCCCAGTCGAGCGCGTGCGGGATAGACGGCCCGAGGAGGGAGGGACTCGTGTGACGCGTGACTCGGCGACTCTCACAGAGTCACACGAGCAGGCCGACGAGGCGTCCAACAACGTGTCCCAGGCCCTGTGCGATCCACTGCACGCCAGAGTCTCAGCCCGTGGATGCTACACCACCTACTAACATGGTGTAAATACGTGGTAGCCCAGAGACGCTTGTACTACTGATCTGTAAATGTAATCATTTGATGTGGTCCATATGCAATGTTGCAACAATAAATCCTGCGTGAGTTGCAAACCTCTAAAAGGGTGAACAAATTTTTTTTCCAGCAGTGTATTTTCAAGTGTATTTTCAATCACGGTAAATAGACATTGAAATCTCCATTCCACTCTGCTCTAGCAAGCAACTAAAGGAGCAAAAACAAAGTGGCGCAGCCTATTGATAAAGTGGAAATGGGCTGCTCCATTTTGTTTTCGCTGCTTTAGTGGCATACTGCTGTACCGTGGCTTCAGTATTTTAATGTGTAGCAGGACTGCAGAAATGTATACGCAAATAAAGGACGCATAAACTATGTAAGATTTTCTTATGTGATAATTAAATTTTGTCCCTACATCTCACGATGCTTACAGGACAAACAGACATTTTAAACTTACTAAATGTGAGAATTAACGTGCATTTTTCAGGAGTTTCTACTCTTTAATTTATCATGGCACGATCAGATCACAAGCGCTAGTCACTACTGTGCACTCACAAGCGCATTTTCAGGTGGTTCTGTTGTGTGCTGTGTGCAAAAAGTTAATTCTTCATCCAGACTGTAACTCGTCGCAAGTATCTATGGATTCATAACACAAGTATATGGGTGTACGTCGTGTGAAAAATAGGTGTTTCGTCAATGTGCTGTTACATAAGAATTTCTTTTGACAAATGCAGCAAATTATATGGTTTTTCACCAGTGTGCAGGTCCTAGTGTTTTCCGATGTTGTTGACACACCTGGATCTCTGATGACACAGATAACGGCGTTCAGCAGCTTTAATTGTTTTGTACGATTACCTTGCAGCAAAAGCCGCAGATAAAGTGGCTGCTAGCGTGCACCCCTGCATGCTGCTTCAGACAAGGACTCTGTATGGATGTCTTGTTATAAACAGGCCACTAGTATGGGCGTTGACCAGTGTGCAACTGCAAATGGCGTTTCAGTCTAGCGCTACATCTGAAAGTCTTGTTCCGAACGCCACGCATTTAAGGGCCCACACCAGCGTGTGACCAGCAATGCTGCTTCGGGTTTGCAGCGTGAGTCAGCCTCTTACTGCGAATGGCACAGCTGTTAAGGACGTTCATCACTGTGCAACTGCAAATGCCGCTTCAGTGGGCTACGTTGTGTGAATGTCCTGCTGCAAACGCAACAACTACATCAGCGTTCTCCAGTGCACAGCTGTGAATGATCCACGAGGCTCCCACTATCAAAAAAATGGTTCAAATGGCTCTGAGCACTATGGGACTTAACATCTGAGGTCGTCACTCCACTAGAACTTAGAACTACTTAAACCTAACTAACCTAAGGACATCACACACATCCGTGCCCGAGGCAGGATTCGAACCTGCGACCGTAGCAGTCGCGCGGTTCCGGACTGAAGCGCCTAGAACCGCTCGGCCACAAAGGCCGGCTTCCCACTATCTATAAATGTCTTGTCGCAAGCGCCGCAGCTGTATGGCCAGTCCCCGGTGTCGACAAGGAAAGTCTCTTAAAACTGTGTCTTGATGAGAATGTTTTAACCCACACATTGCGCAAATGTAGAAGTTTTCACATTTGTGTGTGTGTGCTCCTTCAGGTTTTGCAACTGTGCAAACATCTTTTTGCAACCAGCACTGTTGTGCGCCAGACGTCTAGTACCACTTTTACTCCCTGCTTGGTGGTGCATTGTATCCTGTGATCTTTTCCTGCAGCCTGTGAAACGTTGGCAACCAATCCCCTCTTCTCCTTGTCCATGCGAACGGTGACAGTGCTGCAGAAAAGTGGAGAAAACTGTGCCAGAAGGAATTGCCATAACTGTGCAACTATAGAAATTAAAAATTAGATTAACATACGTTAGGTTATATAATGTCTCAAATGCTGAGCATCAATACACAGTGTATAGCGTAGTCTACAAACTGTGTTATTAATTAGGAGCATGCAGCATTAACAGGATATTCCACAGCGCTTCCAGTATCCAGCAGACAGATTTGAGTTCATATGGGGCCTTACTTTATGAGCAAAATGTTGTTAAATTGTCAGACTGTATTACACAGAAGTTGTACAGTGAAACATCTAAAAAGCATGAACCAAAATCACTGCTTCAGCAGACTTAACACATTAAGTGATAGGGACGACACAAATCTAGTGTATACTATGTGAACTTCTGCATCAACATACATACTCCACAATATAAAACAAACCTTTCAACTTGGAGAGTATATGACTGATTTTCCAGAATGAGAATTTTCACTCTGCGGTGGAGTGTGCGCTGATATGAAACTTCCCAGCAGATTAAAACTGTGTGCCGGACCGAGACTTTAACTCGGGTCTCGGTACAGTACACAGTTTTAATCTGCCAGTAGGTTCCACGACTGATTTTGTACTACTCGTATACAAAGTGATTAAAAAGGTTAACCGCCAGATATTTCTTATTACATTCTAAGCTGCTGTCTACCTGTGTTTCCACATCTTTCTAAACAAGAAAATGTTGTAATAACTCACTTGCATCATGGAGACTATCCCTCTCTTATCTGACGTTATGTTGGCTGGAAGCAAAACGTAGCTTTTCGGTATGGAAATGGTTTATTGAATAATTAGTGTATAAATTTATCTAACAGTGTTTTATTTAGTAGAAATATTTAAAATACTCATTTTCTACGTTATTAATCAATAGAAATGTAAACTCATATTTTCACAGGAGGCCGACTTCAACAGCACTGCGTTGTTCGATAATGAAACGATTTGGGCGTTTGGTTAGCTCTTTCGTTAATCATTCTCGCATTACAGAAAGAACCTATCTTTGTTAAGAGAACCTTCTTTACACTTTCACTGTGTAAGAACGTTATTGGAGTTTCATGGTCAAAAGTCAATTAATGATGACAGGAGCCACCCACAATGCATTGGCCTGAACATCAAGTGATAGGAAAATAATAATGAAATCTTTTTTTAATATTCAAATAATAAAATTATCTTACTGAAGCTACTCAGAGAAACTGTGGGAATGATAGATACTGCCATCGCTGTCGGATTGTGCATTACTGATGCAGCAATATACATATACAGAACTTTCCAATTACTCGTATCATTAAATGTTCCTTAATTGGTGGATTTTTTTTCCTTTGTGTAAATTTCTCTAAGAATAATGCACAATTCACTAGGAGAAGGCTGTTTAAGCCTTGCAGATCCCCGGGAAAAACTGCTTAAATGACAATGGGTGCTCACAAAAAGGTCAGTCTAGGAAACCCGCGACTTGTGGTTTATCTACTTTCCGTTTCGCGTCAACTACTAAATAACACAAAAGCAAACTTCAAGAGAGAATGTGTAGGTGGCACATTGCAGCTGCCAGTGACATGTTTCCAGACACTTTATCACAACAAAGCCTACTTAAAAAACGCATTTTGGAGAGGTCTTTAGTGCTGTGTACGTTAGCTTCGCTATAGGCTTCATATTTTCGTGTTTTCAGTTCTAAACCTGAGGCATTTGATGTCTCGTGTGTTCAGACCATGCCGTTCGCGTGGTAGAAGAGTATGTTTCCGTGATATCTTCTGTACAAAAACTGGAACAAACTCCCTTCTGAGAATGAGAGAAAGAGACAGAGAGGGAGGGAGCTTTTATACGTACGTAACACCTAACATACATCTATTCGATTTATACGAAAGTCTCAGGATCTTTTAAAAACGCGAAGGTGAGTAAAAAATCTGAAGAGAGCTGGAGGCGAACCCACGAACATAACTCGGCAGTCTATGGCCACAATCGTATGCACTATATTACCATGATCTAACAGACTTCGGTGGCCGTTACTGCATCACGTCCTAGTCGCTGATACGTCACTAACTGATATTTAATTATAACAAATCTACCAAGAACAGCATGTATTGATACATCTTCAATGACCCATTGCCTTGAAAGCTTTCATAACACGCCAGTTGCCGGGTGGTGTGACCGTGCGGTTCTAGGCGCTTCAGTCTGAAACCGCGTGACCGCTACGGTCGCAGGTTCGAATCCTGCCTCGGGCATGGATGTCTGTGATGTCCTTAGGTTAGTTAGGTTTAAGTAGTTCTAAGTTCTAGGGGACTGATGACCACAGATGTGAAGTCCCATAGTGCTCAGAGCCATTTGAGCCATTTAACACGCCAGTTATAATGTACGAGGGTCGTCCACAAAGTAAGTTCCGTTTCTATTTCTATCCGCGGCAGCGCTACGATCGCAGATCCAACCATGCGCGGCGGTTGCTCTGACTCAAGGAGAAGACATGTACGCCATTTTCAGATCGCTGTTGCCGAAGTGTGCTTTGTAATGCTTCTTCATAATGCCAGCCGTAACTGAAAATGTCACGGCGTGTGAAATCAGATCTGTGATTCGTTTTGTAAATGCAAAGAAAGTTAAACCAAAGGAAATTCATCGGCAAATCTGCGAGGTTTACGGACAAAATGCTGTGAGTGATTCAATGGTTAGAAGATGGGTCAGTCTGTTCAATGAAGGACGTGATCTAGTGCACGGTGAAGAACGAAGTGGTCGCCCGTCTGTGGTTACTGATGAAATGCTTCACACAATTGAAGAGAAGATTAAGCACAACCGTAAGTTCACACTTAGTGCCCTTGCTATGAAGGTTCCGCAAATCTCACGATCACAAATTCCTGAAATTGTTACTGAGAAATTTCGAAAACTTTGCTCACGTTGGGCACCCAAAGTTCTTACTGAACAGCACAAAAACTGAAGTGCACTGCCCATCCGTTCTTTTTTGGCACGCTACAATGAAGGAGGCGACGGTTTTCTTTCTCGGATAGTCACGGGGGATGAAACTGGGGTATCGTACGACACCCCTGAAACAAAACGGCAGTCAGTGGAATGGAGGCACACTTCATCCCAAACGAAGGTTAAGCATAAGGAAATTATGACACCTCGAAAAGTCATGTGCACCGTTTTTTGGGACAGAAAAGGCATTCTTACCACGATGCCAAAAAATCAATGCACATGGTTACTGCGACACCATTAAGAAATTGCGCCGCGCAATACAGAACAAGCGCCGAGGATTACTGTCAAAAGGTGTTGTTTTTTTTCCCACGATAATGCTCGACCTCACACGGCGAATGTGACCAAAGAACTCTTACGGGAATTTCACATTGATCATCCTCCGTACAGCCCGGACCTCGCTCCTAGCGACTTTCATCTCTTCTAACCTAAAACCTGTCCTTGGTGGTCAAGACTTCAGCGATGATGAGCTGAAAGAACATGTTACCACATGGTTGAATACACAGGCGGCAACCTTCTATGAAAAAGGCATACAAAAACTTGTGCCACGCTATGACAAGTGCCTACAAAATTTCGGAAGATGTGTAGAAAAGTAGTTTAACAGTTGCAGATTTTCGTACAATAATTACTTTTTCTATATTTGTACACGTTTGTTTTATATAACCATACCTCGTATAAGAAAAAAAGAAAATTCTTTAACCACAAATAAGACTGTTCCCATCAGTTTCCTAGAATGAATTGTTCCAGTAGCGATGTGTTTTCAAGAGATCCTCAATGTGCTACTGCTCTGAAACAGCATTTTGTTCGTAAGACCTAAACGAAATCTTATATGGCGTCTCCCTAGTTCTGTTTGTGACGTAGACGTGACACAGTCCAGCTAGACTGTAATGAGTCAGCCTTTGTGAAACCCATATGAATTGTGTTCTGTAGATGACACGTCCCCAAACGTCTGATATATAGAGTTTGATCAGCATTTCAATGCGCAGCCTTAAATACTACCTGTTCAAAAAACGTCAGTCGATATAAACAGTTCCATCAGCGTTGAATGTCATTATTTAAATTCATATGGGAAATACTCCAGTTGCATCTTGATAATTTATATTCTGGAATCCATTATTGATAAAGATATGTTACATATTATGGGGTATCACTGCCTCAGAGCCTTAAACAAAGAGCCATGCCTGACCTAGGATATGGTTCGGTGTTGTTCATCACAGACTCTGGCGCGGTGTAAAACCAGAGTCAGATGGCTCATAGAGGAGCATTGTTCGGTGTTTACCAGTGGTCTCTCTTCTGTTTTTGGCAGCGATTTTTAGGATGCAGACCCCTCCAATTCCTGGGATCGTGATACAGGGAGCTATCGGGTATGGCAAAAGCACTAATTTGATTAGTGTTAAAGAGCAAGAGATATTCGTACCTGCATCCAACCAGCAATCTACATGTCACAATGAACACAGGAGCGTATACAGGCCAGTGAAAGGGTCAGCACACCTCTTACTAACTACGAGGAAGACGATTTCAGACTAGAATGAATACCCATTATACGATTAACACTTCCACAAAATTTGATAAATATAGGACTGGTGTTTCATTGTGCAACATCTTCTATTATCGACACTGTATTTGAATAAATTTTGTAAACAGTTTAAAGTTAACTGGAAAGGACTAAGTAAACGTGTAGTGAATGATATTAATTTATCTGAAAGGTTATATTCACCTAATAATCAATTTTTAAATGTCAGTTACATTTAAGAAAAGAGTATGTAAATGAAAAACTAGAACACTTGCCGTGAAAGCCACGGGTCCCAAGTTCGAGTCTCGGTCCGGCGCACAGTTTTAATCTGCTAGGAAGTTTCATGAAAAGCTGTGTTTCTTTCTGTTGAAAAGGCACGATTTTCATTCGGCAGATGAGTTAAGGGAATGAGTGACTGCAAAATGTAAGAGCAAAGACTGGGCGGGGAAAGTACTGCAGGATGTTTTGCCTGAGAGCATTAAAAGAAAAGTACAGCATGAGAGAAAAACAACGAAGCTGAAGCATTCAAACTTATTTCTCAAGGAGAATTTTAAAACATTATTTTACAAAATCAACCTTTGACTATGCATTGTGGTAGGATTTATAGTATACGAGGGCTTGCTGAAAAGTAATGCCTGTGAATTTTTTATGTGACGACTCTTCAATCTTTTCAAATACAACAAACTTTATTAACATTCTACATCTTTATTCTTAGTGTATACATATTTATTTTCAGCATAGTCACCCTGGCGACAGCCACATTTCTCTCAAAGACAGACCGCATTGTTGATACCATCATTTCAGCTGCTCTTCGAAGTCCTTTGCGTCTCAGAGAGAATTACAATTCCAGCAGCAAAGCTAAAGATTTTAATTTCTTCTGACTGAATTATAACGCCTTCTCCACATTTTTCTTTGGTTTCCTTTACTGCGCCGGCAGGGGTGGCCGAGCGGTCTAGGCGCTTCAGTCTGGAACCGTGCGACTGCTACGGTCGCAGGTTCGAATCCTGCCTCGGGCATGGATGTGTGTGATGTCCTTAGGTTAGTTCGGTTTAAGTAGTTCTAAGTTCTAGCGGACTGATAACCTCAGAAGTTGAGTCCAATAGTGCTCAGAGCCATTTGAACCATTTTTGAACCTTTACTGCCTGATCAACGTACAGCTTAATAACATCACGGATAGGCTACAACCCTGCCACACTGCCTTTACAGCCACAGCTTCCGTTTCATGTCCTTCGACTCTTATAACACTCTGGTTTCATGACAAGCTGTAATTATGCTTTCGCTCTCTGTGTGAGTTGAATCCAGCATACACATTGCACTTTTTGGCGAATGTATATGCCTCTGTGCTTTGCCGTCCATCTTATACGCTACAAAACAGAATTTTCACTGTTCATCCAGTAATTCGAGGAAGTAGATTGGGAGGTATGATTGAATTTAAGTTCTCATTGCTCAAGACTTTACCTATCATCATTCCTTATTCTTAGCATTGTTGTCTTCATGCAACAGCATGTTAATTTCGTTCTACAACTTCTATCCAGCACTTGCTGTACATTGCTGACAAGTGACTTCATTTGAATTATTCATCAGAAATTCATAACCATCCACACACACACACACACACTCTCTCTCTCTCTCTCTCTCTCTCTCTCTCATTCTCCCTCTCCTGTGTGTGTGTGTGTGTGTGTGTGTGTGTGTGTGTGAGAGAGAGAGAGAGAGAGAGAGAGAGAGAGAGAGAGAGAGAGAGAGAGAGAGAGAAAATGTAGTCCTACTGTCTCATCGCTATTTTCCATTTCACATGACCGCACAAAGCATCAAAACTTACGTAATTGATGTAACTTACACCATATACACATCCGCCTCCTTACTGAAGTTGATCTTTTTTTCTGTTTTAACCTCACGGCAAATGTTTACGTCAAATACTGTAAGGTCAGTAAATTCCATCCCACTCTGTTCAACTACAGCAAATTTCAGATGAAATAAATAAAAGAAACGTTGTTGTTGTTGTGGCCTTCAGTCCTGAGACTGGTTTGATGCAGCTCTCCATGCTACTCTATCCTGTGCAAGCTTCTTCATCTCCCAGTACCTACTGCAACCTACATCCTTCTGAATCTGCTTAGTGTATTCATCTCTTGGTCTCCCTCTATGATTTTTACCCTCCACGCTGCCCTCCAATGCTACATTTGTGATCCCTTGATGCCTCAGAACATGTCCTACCAACCGATCCCTTCTTCTAGACAATTTGTGCCACAAACTTCTCTTCTCCCCAATCCTATTCAATACCTCCTCATTAGTTATGTGATCTACCCACCTAATCTTCAACATTCTTCTGCAGCACCACATTTCGAAAGCTTCTATTCTCTTCTTGTACAAACTATTTATTGTCCATGTTTCACTTCCATACATGGTTACACTCCATACAAATACTTTCAGAAATGACTTCCTGACACTTAAATCTATACTCGATGTTAACAAATTTCTCTTCTTCGGAAACGCTTTCCTTGCCATTGCCAGTCTACATTTTATATCCACTCTACTTCGACCATCATCAATTATTTTGCTCCCCAAATAGCAAAACTCCTTTACTACTTTAAGTGTCTCATTTCCTAAGCTAATTCCCGCAGCATCACCCGACTTAATTCGACTACATTCCATTATCCTCGTTTTGCTTTTGTTGATGTTCATCTTATACCGTGCTTTCAAGACACTGTCCATTCCGTTCAACTGCTCTTCCAAGTCCTTTGCTGTCTCTGACAGAATTACAATGTCATCGGCGAACCTCAAAGTTTTTACTTCTTCTCCATGAATTTTAATACCTACTCCGAATTTTTCTTTTGTTTCCTTTACTGCTTGCTCAATATACAGATTGAATAACATCGGGGAGAGGCTACAACCCTGTCTCACTCCTTTCCCAACCACTGCTTCCCTTTCATGCCCCTCGACTCTTATAACTGCCATCTGGTTTCTGTACAAATTGTAAATAGCCTTTCGCTCCCTGTATTTTACCCCTGCCACCTTTAGAATTTGAAAGAGAGTATTCCAGTCAACATTGTCAAAAGCTTTCTCTAAGTCCACAAATGCTAGAAACGTAGGTTTGCCTTTCCTTAATCTTTCTTCTAAGATAGGTTGTAGGGTCAGTATTGCCTCACGTGTTCCAACATTTCTACGGAATCCAAACTGATCTTCCCCGAGGTCGGCTTCTACCAGTTTTTCCATTCGTCTGTAAATAATTCGCGTTAGTATTTGTGGTGTCACCGCTAGACACCACACTTGCTAGGTGGTAACTTAAATCGGCCGCGGTCCTGTAGTACATGTCGGACCCGCGTGTCGCCACTGTGTATTCGCAAACGTAGCGCCACCACAGGGCAGGTCACAAGACACGGACATGACCTCGCCCCAGTTGTACGGACGACATAGCTTGCGACTAGACCTATCAAGTATTTCTCTCATTTGCCGAGAGACAGATTAAATAGCCTTCAGCTAGTCCATCGCTACTACCTAGCAAGGCGCCATGTGTATCATTGCTAATTGCTTACTACTATGCAAGAGATGTATTTCAACAAGAACAAGACTACATTAAAGTTAAGTATATTAAAATCTCTCTTCTTTTCTTTATAGTTTTCATCCAGTCTCCTGTTTCAGAATTTACGCCCGTCTGCGTTAGTTTCGCGTGCACCTAGCCACTCATTGTGTCGAGACCTTAGGGAATCGACACAACAATATTTTGGCGCCGAGGAGTGGTGCCGCGCCCACGTTGCAGTCTTTGTGTTATATTTGCTCTAATTTGCTTGTGTCATGGCTTCGCCGCATTCTCCAGATGTACTGTCCGAATTTTTTCGCTTGCAGAATCAGCAGACGCAGGCGTTATTGGAAGCCCTTGGACAGCTAGTCCAGGGTCAACGTGCGCTGCAAACCGATGCGGCGGCAGCCGTTTCATCGCTACCGCAGCCACACACCGCTGTCGCACCGCCATTTAGGCCCTTTGAGGCCCATAACGAGAGCTGGACTGAGTGGGCCGATCAGTTCCGGTTCCACCTCACAGCTTATGGAATTCAAGGTAAAGAGCGGCAGCCGTTTTTGCTTTCTTGTGTCGGTGTGTCTACCTACCGTGTGATAGTGAAATTGTTTCCCCGACGCGACGTAGCAACTCTGTCCTACGAAGAAATTTTGTCTGCTTTGGATGCCTATTTCAAAGAAACAGTAAATGTAGTTGCCAAACGGTATACGTTTTTTCGTACAAAACGTACGGCCGGTCAGACTAATAGGGAGTGGGTAGCAACTTTGCAAGGACTTACTAGAGACTGCGCGTTTGCCTGTGAATGTGGCCTCCCATATTCAGATACTATGGTGCGTGATGCAATTGCACAGAACGTTTCTGATGTTCGCATACGGGAACAGATTTTGAAACTCGTTAATCCCTCCCTGCAACAAGTGATAGACATATTGGACAGGCAAGACACACTTGACTTTGCTCAGGAATCATTTGAAACTTCGCCAGCAGTGTGTCACATTAATCGGCCCGCCGGGCCCGCTGCACGGGACGCTAAGCGGCCCTCGCGCCCGACTTCACAGCGGCCGCCTAGCTTGCAACCACGTGCGCCGCGTAAGCAAGCAAATGCAGTGAAATCTTGCCCGCGGTGTGCCACTAGACATTCGCGTGAAAATTGCCCGTCACGCCAAGCTATTTGCTTTTACTGTCAAAAGAAAGGACATGTACAAAGTGTTTGCCAGAAAAAGCTTAGATCAGACAATCACACAAATTCCAGGCCTTTTGCTTCGCGCCGGAATCGAACCCAGGACAATCAGGCTCGTGGACCTTCACCCATGGACATCCATGTAGTACATTCCCACCCGTCCAGTGACACTTTAGCTAACAGTGACTGTGTTCGTCCCACCCAACGTGTGCGTCGACGTCGCCGGAAATCCCGTAAAGTTGCAAGTGCTTCTGGACCTGTATCAGTTCAAATTGCACGAGACAGTCGCTCTTGTCGTCAACAGGACAATAAACTTTTTGTGGACTTAGACTTTGCAGGACAAGTGATAACATTCCAGCTCGATACCGGAGCTGCTGTTTCATTGCTCAATCACGACACGTACAAACAACTGGGCGCCCCGCCATTGCGTGCCGCAAATGTTACGTTAACTAGTTACTCAGGACAGCATATACCTGTGTTAGGACAGTGCAGCCTTATTGCAACATACAAGGGACAGACAAAACTTGTGTCATTTTATGTTCTTCGTTCCTCTAGTGCAGTGAACTTGTTTGGTTTAGATTTGTTTCAATTGTTTAATTTGTCTATAGTGAATCAGGTCCTATCAGTGAATCAGACTGTGCCTTCCGCCAGTGTTTCTAGTCTTTGTGAAGAATTTGCAGACATTTTTGCACCGGGCCTTGGTTGCGCTAAGAACTATGAAGCGCATTTGGAACTGAAAGACAACGCGCAACCAAAATTTTTCAGAGCGCGCAATGTTCCCCACGCATTGCGTGATGAGGTCGCAAAAACATTAGCCGAATTAGAATCTCAAGGTGTAATTGAACGTGTGCAGGCTTCTCTCTGGGCCTCACCCTTAGTAATTTTGCCAAAACCTTCCGGAAAATTGAGACTTTGCGTGGACTTCAAGGCAACTGTGAATCCACAACTTGTGACTGCTACTTTTCCTTTGCCCCGCCCGGAAGATCTTTTTGACAAACTGTGCCCGGGAAAATATTTTTCAAAATTGGACCTAGCAGATGCGTACTTGCAAATACCTGTGGACGAAGAATCCCAGCGCGTCTTAGTGGTAAACACGCATCTTGGCTTGTATCGCTTCAAAAGACTGCCATTCGGGTGTGCATCCGCCCCTGCTTTATTTCAGCAATATTTACAAACTATTTGTGCGTCGGTCCCTACTGCTGCGAACTATCTGGACGATATTGTGATCTCAGGAAAGACAGAAGCCGAACATTTGCAGAATCTCCGGACCTTCTTTCAGGTCTTGCGTCAGAATGGTCTTCGCTTGAGGAAGGACAAATGTGTGTTTTTTGCTCGTGACTTACCGTACCTGGGGCATGTCATAAATGCCCAAGGTATACATCCGAGTCCAGAGCACCTTCGTGCCATTCAGGACTTGCCGTCACCGCAGAACTTAAAACAGCTACAGAGTGTGCTGGGTAAGGTAAATTATTATCATCGGTTTGTGCGCAATGCTTCTTCTATTTCAGCTCCGCTTCATCGCTTACGCCGTACAGGTGTTCCGTTCGTCTGGACGACGGAATGCGAACGCGCCTTTCGCCAGTTGAAATCGGCGTTACTTTCCAATACTTGCCTTACGCCATTCGATCCCCGAAAACCCCTTTTGTTGATGGTTGATGCATCGGATTTCGGGATCGGTGCTGTGCTTGCGCACAAGGATGGCTCGCATGATCGCCCTATTGCCTTTGCGTCCAAATTGCTCTCATCTGCGCAAAGAAATTATTCACAAATAGAGAAGGAAGCTTTGGCTCTTGTGTTTGGTGTTACCAAGTTTCATGACTTCTTGTATGGTCGTCACTTTACCATCATCACGGACCACAAGCCTTTGACATCGCTTTTTCATCCGAACAAGCCTGTACCTCCACGTACAGCGCAGAAATTCATTCGATGGTCACTTTTTCTCTCGCAGTACCGCTACGATATCTTGTATCGGTCCACTGCTAAGCACGGAAACGCTGATGCGTTGTCCCGTTTGCCTGTTGCTGAGGATAAAGCATTCGATTCTTCCGAACTTGCTTGCATGTTCATTGATTCGGAAACCGATGACGTGGTCGCATCGTTTCCGATTGATTTTCGTCGTGTAGCTACTGCCACAGCTGCTGACCCTGTCCTTGCTACTGTTTTGCGTTTTGTTGCTACGCAATGGCCCTTGTCAAAGTCACGGATCGAGGATCCTTTGGTTCGCCGTTTTTTTGCTCACAAGGAGAGACTTTTTGTACGACGTGGTGTTTTGTTGTTGCGTTCCGATAATGATCAGTCCCGAGTCGTGGTCCCACGTTCGTTACAGTCCTCTGTCTTAAAGCTTCTTCACCAAGGACATTGGGGTATAGTGCGCACGAAACAACTTGCTCGACAGCACTGTACTTGGTTCGGAATCGATGCTGCGATTACGAATATGTGCTCCTCTTGCGTGGCGTGTGCCGAACAACAATCCGCACCGCCGCGGAAATTCTTTGCATGGCCGAAAGCCACTTCCCCTTGGCAACGCTTGCACATAGATTTTGCTGGTCCATTCTGGAATGCTCGCTGGTTGGTTGTGGTCGATGCTTTCAGTAATTTTCCTTTTGTTGTCCGGATGTCTTCCACGACGTCTTCTGCCACAATCCAAGCCTTGTCTGCTATCTTTTGCATTGAAGGTCTTCCGCAGACTATTGTTTCCGACAATGGCCCACAATTCATGTCCGCAGAATTTCAGTCATTCTGCAAGGCCAATGGTATTCAACATCTGACGTCCGCGCCGTTTTCGCCTCAGTCAAACGGTGCCGCGGAACGATTGGTCCGGACTTTCCAGTCCCAGATGTTGAAATTGAAAGAGTCGCATTCTCGGGAGGACGCTTTGTTGCTCTTTTTGTCTTCTTATCGCTCTCAGCCCCGCGATGGTCGCTCGCCGGCTGAATTGCTCCATGGTCGTCCTCCTCGAACTCTGATGTCTTTGCTGCATCCGCCACATCAGGTTCCTGTGCAGCGGCAGACTCCTGCTTTTGCTCCGGGCGACGTTGTCTATTATCGCAACTATCGCGGTTCACAGCGTTGGCTCGCAGGGCGCATTCTTCGCTGCCTCGGCCGCGCGATGTATTTGGTTTTGGGGGCCTCTGGTGAGGTGCGTCGGCATCTCCATCAGCTGCGCCTCTGTCGTCGCCTGGGTTCTGCCGCTCCCCGTCTGCTTTCAGCGACGGAGCCGTCAGGTCAGCGCCCTGGGGACCCATCTACTGGCTCGCCTCATCCCCAGGTGTTACCGACGATGCCTTCCATTTTGCCTCATGGCGTCGCGCTGCAGCAGCCGCCGCCGGCGCCGCCCGCGGTGGACGCTTCGCTGCAGCCGCCTCGCGCCTCCCTGGGTCACGCGCCGCCGCTTGCTTCCCGTGACCAGCCGTCCTCCGCCATGGACCTCTTGCCCGCTCCGGACCAGATGTCGTCTTCGCCCGTCGGGTGCTCCGACCACATGGAGGTCGACCCTTCTGTCTCCTTACGTGCGCATCCACCTCATGTTGACGTGCACCCTGGACTAGGTTTGCAGGCGTTTCCTAGCTCCCCTCGGACCGAATGGCCGGGTGCGGGTGGCACAGCCTCGCCTGTTGTTAGGCTCCCCACCTCATCGCATACGTCAACATGGGGTCCTCCCCACGGCGGGCGGAAGCCTTATCTCACGACCGTTCGCCGATTTGCGGGGGAGGAATGTGGTGTCACCGCTAGACACCACACTTGCTAGGTGGTAACTTAAATCGGCCGCGGTCCTGTAGTACATGTCGGACCCGCGTGTCGCCACTGTGTATTCGCAAACGTAGCGCCACCACAGGGCAGGTCACAAGACACGGACATGACCTCGCCCCAGTTGTACGGACGACATAGCTTGCGACTAGACCTATCAAGTATTTCTCTCATTTGCCGAGAGACAGATTAAATAGCCTTCAGCTAGTCCATCGCTACTACCTAGCAAGGCGCCATGTGTATCATTGCTAATTGCTTACTACTATGCAAGAGATGTATTTCAACAAGAACAAGACTACATTAAAGTTAAGTATATTAAAATCTCTCTTCTTTTCTTTATAGTTTTCATCCAGTCTCCTGTTTCAGAATTTACGCCCGTCTGCGTTAGTTTCGCGTGCACCTAGCCACTCATTGTGTCGAGACCTTAGGGAATCGACACAACAGTATTTGGCAGCCGTGGCTTATTAAACTGATAGTTCGCTAATTTTCACACTTGTCAACACTTGCTTTCTTTGGGATTGGAATTATTATATTCTTCTTGAAGTCTGCGGTTATTTCGCCTGTCTCAAACATCTTGCTCACCAGATGGTAGAGTTTTGTCAGGACTGCCTCTCCCAAGGCCGTCAGTAGTTCTATTGGAATGTTGTCTACTCCCGGGGCCTTGTTTCGACTAAGGTCTTTCAGTGCTCTGTCAAACTCTTCACGCAGTATCGTATCTCCCATTTCATCTTCATCTACATCCTCTTCCATTTCCATAATATTGTCCTCAAGTACATCGCCCTTGTATAGACCCTCTATATACTCCTTCCACCTTTCTGCCTTCCCTTCTTTGCTTAGAACTGGGTTTCCATCTGAGCTCTTGATATTCATACAAGTGGCTCTCTTTTCTCCAAAGGCCTCTTTAATTTTCCTGTAGGCTGTATCTATCTTACCCCTAGTGAGATAAGCCTCTACATCCTTACATTTGTCCTCTAGCCATGCCTGCTTAGCCATTTTGCACTTCCTGTCGATATCATTTTTGAGACGTTTGTATTCCTTTTTGCCTGCTTCATTTATTGCATTTTTATATTTTCTCCTTTCATCAATTAAATTCAATATTTCTTCTGTTACCCAAGGGTTTCTACTAGCCCTCCTCTTTTTACCTACTTGATCCTCTGCTGCCTTCACTACTTCATCCGTCAGAGCCACCCATTCGTCTTCTACTGTATTTGTTTCCCCCATTCCTGTCATTTGTTCCCTTATGCTCTCCCTGAAACTCTGTACAAACTCTGGTTCTTTCAGTTTATCCAGGTCCCATCTCCTTAAATTCCCAGCTTTTTGCAATTTCTTCAGTTTTAATCTACAGTTCATAACCAATAGATTGTGGTCAGAGTCCACATCTGCCCCTGGAAATGTCCTACAGTTTAAAACCTGGTTCCTAAATCTCTGTCTTACCATTATATAATCTATCTGATACCTTTTAGTATCTCCAGGATTCTTCCATGTATACAACCTTCTTTTATGATTCTTGAACCAAGTGTTAGCTATGATTAAGTTATGCTCTGTGCAAAATTCAACCAGACGGTTTCCTCTTTCATTTATTAGCCCCAATCCATATTCACCTACTATGTTTCCTTCTGTCCCTTTTCCTACTGTCGAATTCCAGTCGGCCATGACTATTAAATTTTCGTTTCCCTTCACTACCTGAATAATTTCTTTTATCTCATCATACATTTCTTCAATTTCTTCGTCATCTGCAGAGCTAGTTGGCATATAAACTTGTACTACTGTAGTAGGCATGGGCTTCGTGTCTATCTTGGCTACTATAATACGTTCTCCCGGGTTCGATTCCCGGCGGGGTCAGGGATTTTCTCTGCCTCGTGATGACTGGGTGTTGTGTGCTGTCCTTAGGTTAGTTAGGTTTAAGTAGTTCTAAGTTCTAGGGGACTGATGACCATAGATGTTAAGTCCCATAGTGCTCAGAGCCATTTGAACCATTTTTTTATAATACGTTCACTATGCTGTTTGTAGTAGGTTACCCGCACTCCTATTTTTTATTCATTATTAAACCTACTCCTGCATTACCCCTATTTGATTTTGTATTTATAACCCTGTATTCACCTGACCAGAAGTCTTGTTCCTCCTGTCACCGAACTTCGTAACGTGTAAAATGTTTTTACTTTGGCATATTGTTTTATGTTGTATGTTAACCGGGGACCTAGAAACGACGGAGGGGCTCCGTCCCCGCCGCAGCCGCAGTGGTCCACAACCCCACGACGACCACTGCAGTCCACTTCACCCCTCCGCCGCCCCAAACCGAGCCGAGGGTTATTGTGCCGTTCGGCCCCCGTGGACCCCCCAGGGAACGTCTGACACCAGACGAGTGTAACCCCTATGTTTGCGTGGTAGAGCAATGGTGGTGTACGCGTACGTGGAGAACTTGTTTGCGCAGCAATCGCCGACATAGTGTAGCTGAGGCGGAATAAGGGGAACCAGCCCGCATTCGCCGTGGCAGATTGAAAACCGCCTAAAAACCGTCCACAGACTGGCCGGCTCACCGGACCTCAACAGAAATCCGCCGGGCGGATTCGTGCCGGGGACCAGGCGCTCCTTCCCGCCCGGAAAGCCGTGTGTTAGACCGCACGGCCAGCCGGGCGGGCTACTAGACATAAGTCAGTTACAAATCACATTTAAGGTTTTTACATTTTCACACATACCTTAAGATCAGTTACATTGCATTTATCGTTTTTTTAATATTTTTGCATGTATACTTGAATCTGTCACAAATCGCACTTAATATTTTTCTATTTTCACACGTACACTAAAATCAATTATAAATCATAATAATAGTCTTTTTACATTTTCACACCACAAAACAGTGAAAGTCATAATGTTAGATTTTCTTATAATTAACCAGTTACAGATGACAATTAATGGTTTTTGTACATTGTCACATCTACACAATGAAATCAGTTATCTTAAAGGTGGTAGTGACCCCAAACTGAGGTATTCACATTATCTGGAACTACTGAACATTTTTCACCTTGTGCTGATAAACGTAGCTTGTGCTGTCTGACATCATAAACCGTGTGGCACTTGTATTGAATAACATACTAGTGCACACAGCATGATAGAAAGTGGTTTAATGATATGAGAACGGCGCTGTACAGAAAAATGTTATGGAGCATTAACGCTTATCACGACATGTAACTTGCTTTTCAAGTTACACTATGACATTGGTAAATCAGTTGTGCACACAGCAGAGAGCCAGGCATCAGTGCTCACTTTATCATCTAGTACAAATGCTTATCGTCTTTAGCCAAAGTGTTGGTTTACATTTCTTTATAACTGAAACTGTATACAGCTTAGAGCAGGCTACCTACCACTCTTAAGAGGTGCCATAGGGGTAGCCTGGCTATGGGCGCTAGAGCAGCAGCAACGCACCACTCACCTGAATGGTAGTCGAAGTTTTTGACAGCAACGTTCTTAAAGTGCTCGGAAAAGGTACGTGGGCGGCACTGAGGGTGTTGCTAAACTGAAGTGTCTCAGAGGGACCCTTTGCTGTTTTATTTATGCACGTCAATGTAGGAGTCACAGCCTCCACCCCCCACACCCCCAGTGTTCATGCCACACGACGGCGCGGAACAGGAGGGTTGAAATAGCATAAACACAATTATCTGCTACGGATCACATTCAAATTTCTTCAAATGGTCTTGACTGGTCCATAGTGGTTCCACCCCCTGTATCAGACCTAAAATTGCGGTTCCACTACCCTCCAAACGGGTAAGACGACGTTCAGTGGGTTAGTAGCCCCACAATATCCTTTGAGTGGGGATGAATCGCGCAGAGTGTGTCAGTAGTGTGGAACGTCATCACGAACATCACCTCGTGCTCATCACACTGTGGATTCCCGTTTTCGACTGTGAAATTTGAGGGAATCAACGCCCCAACAGAAGGGGTTGTCCTTGATTGTCAGCAGCAGTGTGTCTAAAATGTTTTCCGCGCCACCGATAAGAAAACTGTGTGATTTCACCGCTGGGTGTCACGGTTCTGACCTCCACTGCAGAGACGTCAACAGAAGGGGTGAAATGCGTGTAAGAGAGAGGTGACTACCTTCCCATCGTGTGAGACGCCCACCACGGAGTTGGGCAGGATTGCGGCCATTAACTCACCTTACACCTCGCGTGAACTTCTGAGCTGGGGCCTTTTTTTCGCACGTGTAGACACCTTGCTCTTTCAAGTGTCGCTGATGTTGAGGAGTGACGTTGCAGGGCACCTCGCTTCTCCACCGTTACAGCGGAATGTTGTGGCATCTTCGAGCCGAATTCCGAACTTACGTGTCACAATGGGAGACAATTAAGGGGTTTCGAAAAAGCGGTTTTTAGCGCCGCGTGTATTGCACAGTCGATACTTCAGTTTCATTTAACACACATTCCCAATAATCATCAACATGTGATTCTCTTTCTGATGAACTTTTCACATCTTTAGCTCTAAGCACCATGCAATGTACTTCCCTACGAATTCTGTAATTAACTCATTGATGAAAGGGATTTTATAAATGACACTATTAGGGTAAGCTAAAGTGTAAAACCACCTATGCATATCTCTTTTTATAACATCATCAATATTTTGGGTAGTTAAATTTTATATATAATTATCTGTGTCTGTCTAACATAGTTTTAACATTAGGGACAATCAAATGAAAACGAGATAGTTGAAAAAAGTAAGTAAACTGTTCATTATTTCTAAAGTAATCGCCATAACTTAATATATTTGCCTGACTGTGAGACAAGATGGTCAATGCCTTAATAACAAAAAGTTTGTTGTTGCCTAGAGGACCATGACTGTACCAAGGCGTGCACTTCTTTATACGAAGCAAATATGAGCAGAGATCGGGACTGTACGGAGGATGTGTACAGGTTCCCCAGCACAACTTCTGCAGTGTGGTCGAAACAAACTTGTCATTTGAGTCGGCCCACATGTTGCCAAGGTTCTTTCGACTAGGCTGCACAAGTTTCGTTTGGAAGCCATCACACATCCTCCATACAGTCCCAATCCCTCCCCACGCTATTTCCATATTTTTGGAGTGCTGGAGGAAGACATTCACGGCTGTCGATTTGTTTCAGACGAAGAGGTGAACGAATGGATACAGTCGAAGTTGTTTAGATAACTGCACCTATTTTGCCACGAAAGCATTGACCACTTCGTCTCACTTTGGGATAGGTATATTAACAGTTATCGCAATGACTTTTGAAATGACAAACAGTTTATTTACTTTTTTCCACTGTCTCGTTCCCATTCCACTGCCCCTTATAGATACCATGGTCAGAATGTACAAAACAAAAATAAGCGACCTCAAAAACAATGTGGAGGAGTGCTTCACACAAATAGTTACCACTCGAAATGCATGTTTGTGATGGGTAAACATAGTTTACCCATCTGCTGGTGAGATTGATGTGGGTGTCCTAGATGTAGCAACAACAGCGCAATCAGACGTCATCTCGGGGAGAGGTTCATGTACAATGTTGCTAACATCACTGCCCATAAAGTCCAAATCACTAGATATGTCTGGGTTTGTCGGGTAAATGCCAGTGCATCTAAATCCATTTTCAGTAATATCTAGTCGACAGACTTGCTTGTAGGCATTAGCTACTAATTTTGCAACATCAAAGTCATTATTTCTTATTCTTGACCCTGGATTAGCCCTCATAGACAAACTGCAAGTAGTGTGGTAGCAGTTTTTCAAAGGTCTCATGAACGTCCTATCCAGGGGCTGCAACTTATTATAAGTGTGTATGGGAAATATTGACATATGGACATGGTTTTCCCGATCAGACATGATGATATCTAAGTCGTTGAGACTGGCATGCCCATCTACAATCAACACTGCTCAGGGCTTTGCGAAGAAAACAAAGTGTCGAGGCCACTGAAGAAAAGCCTCAGCTGTCATCCAACCGCTAGAAGTCGGAAAACTAATGCTTACGGTTGGAGCACCAATCATGACGCGATGATTCATCCGTTTCCTTGGGAAAATAAAAAGCGGAGGAATAAATTGCCCAGTTGCACTCAAGCAAAATAGAAGTGAAACATTAGGCCCCTCTCTCAAGAAGTAATTTTCTCCACTTTACGTTTGCCTTTCACTGTCATTATCTTGCCCAAACGATAAGCCATTCTCGTCAGCACTTAAAATTCGAGATGGACAAAAGGAATGCTTTTTTAAAAGAATTTCAAACTGGTTGAAGAACCTTTCGACCTGTGGCTTATTAAGCCCTACACACCACATCAGATTAGTAGATGTGGTTTTCTGTACATCAAATTTGGGTGCTTCTTCATAAAACCGGCATAAAAATCTTTTCCAGCCATTTTAGTGCTTTTGTTGAACCTGTGATTCAATTTTAATTTTTCTGCCAGGTCATATGACAGTTTCAAAAACGCTGTTTTGAACAGGGGTATTAGTAGCTCATTTGATGGATTTAGATTCATGACTGGCAGTTTTTCACATCTTTCATCAAACGTTGCCTTAAAAGACCACATTTGCGGTTTCATATCAGTTGGCTCATTATCTGCTATAGCTTTTAACTTTCTTTGCAGAGGGCTTCTAGGCACATGGTATCAGTCAGATGCGGCTCTTTCGGAAAGCTTATTTTCCAGTACACTGGCAACAGCATTTTTCATGTCATTCTCTGACCATTCTCTCCGACCTTCACCTTCTGGTCTTTCCTTAAATGATGGTACAGTATCCTAAAATTAAAAAAAAAAATTAAAAAGAAAGTGAGTTCCATGGCCCATACTACTCAGCTCACACTGATATGAAAACATGGTACTAAGCGAAACATTGTTAGAGCAAACGAAATGCAATTGTCAGTGTCTTATATTAATAGAGTCAACTAAATAACAGCTCTAGTTTCATAAGTATATTCTTACCTGTAATGATTCATGGCGATGTTAAAAGGTATTCGAGGCAACAACTTGTACGATCACAAACAAACAATAATCACTCACAAGCGATATGACCCTGGGAATTAGACTTGGCCACTGTTTCAATTTTTCGATACAGTGTATCGACACTTGGAACTGTTTCAGTGTTTCGGAACGGCTGTGGTTCACTGTTTCGAAACAGTGGTGTTTCATTCCGCCCCTGTCTCGGATAACCGGACCAGATTCGATCTCGAGCCAGACACAGAACCTGTATCGTTGTTTCAAAATAAGGCTGTTTCAGTCCACCTGTGCTTGGAACGGACTAATTGTATCGACACAGTGATGTTTCATTCCGCTCTGTGTCGGACGAGATTCGGGCTCGGCACAGGTACTGAAACACAACATACCACTTCGTGAAACACTGTCAAAAGTGTCCAAATCTTTTTGACAAGCAATAATGAATCCGAAAATAAAGTTTCGTTTCTATTTGACTGTCCTATTCCGAAATGGCGTAACATCTGCTTTATAAACACTAACCAAACAATAAAACAACGCATACTATCCACATTGAAAATAATAAATATGTGAAAATTATTCAGTTACATTACTTTTTTTATAACATACGTTTCTCTGGTCATGTACAGCAATCACATTAAGAAACGCAAGTAAACCTACAACATTTTGAATAAAAAAAGGCGTAGAGTGACAGTTATTAGACATATACATAAATTTGATGTAGGTATAATTGCAAGTAATCTGTTTTACATATCACTGATAGTGTAATGGTGAAAGGGAAGGGCTGGGAAGCATGGTGAATTTATAGTAACGCTTCGGGACATCTTGAAAGACAAAATTTTTTCTGTTATATTTTGTTATTTATTCGAATTATTTGGCATTATTTGTGAGTCTATAGTCACTGTGCCTATTATCCACAATGATTCCCTTTGTGTGCATGGAAATTAGCAAGATGGGTATATTACCCATACTAACGGAATGTGGGAATCCCAGTAGCATATCTGTTGGTTCTGCAGTTTGCTCCCACCTCCAGTTCCGTTCGTGGTGATTCTCCTGTCTTCAGGTATGGCTGTCCTCCGCCAATTGAAAAAGTATGAAAGTCACACGACACGAGGCAGCACATTTGCTTCAGGAAAGACGAAACTGCCAAGACGCCTAAGTGATAGTTTCATACTTTCTGCGATATGATTAGCGCTCTCGCACCTCATTTATGTTTATATGGACATACTTATACAGTAGACATTCAAGATGATAAAATCTGTAGGTTTATTAGATTACAAAACACAAAGTGTTTCGAAACAGCGTATCGAAGCATTACATTGTACTGTTTCTCGTGTTTCGAAACAGTTTCGTGCCTCAGTTTGCCCATCTCTACTGGGAATCAAACAAACTCTCTGCACATGGCGAAATGGCGCTGGCGGCAAAAATTACAATGTACACCGTGCTGCTATCTATTAGTGAATAGCTGAAATGGCAACTGGCGCATACTACCCGCTGGCCCATACTACGAGGGGTGTCCAGAAAGTAAGTTTCCATCGGTCGCGAAATGGAAACGACTATGAAAATCCGATAAAGCTTTGCACAGTTGTGTTGGGCAGTGTGTCTAGTATGACCCTAGATAGCATCATGTCGCTCTTCTCATTTCTGAGCTCACAGTGAGCGCGTAAAGATGTCTAGGAAATAGTGTCTGCCGCCAAGTACGAGGGCCTGGTGAGAAACTTCGCCTGAAGCTATGCAGCCAGCATTACATAACTGTCGTGCTGTTTCTTCTTCAAGACAATTCTCAGCCGCATTCTGCAGGGGCAGTGAAGATGCTCCTGCATCGTTTTCAACTGGAAATGTTTGATTACCCACAGTACAGCCCGTAATTGTCTCCCTCTGAGTTTCATCTCTGTTCACATGAATCACTGGCTATGAAGACAAACATTTTGGCAGAGACACCGAGCTATATGCCAGCGTAGAGAATTGGCGGAAAGCACCGGCTGTTGCCTTCTATGATGAGGGTATTGGAATGTTGGTTCAACGCTACGACAGATGTCTACGTTAGAACGGCGACTACGTAGAGAAGTAGGTGGGAGGTGTAGCTAACTATTACAAATAAAACATTTCTGATTTTCAATGTGGTTTTCATTTCGCGATCAGTCGGAACTTACTTTCTGGACAGCCCTCGTACCTGCCGTTTCCCTAAATATGCGCTGCACCTATCGTGAGCATTAGCAGCATTTTAGACGGGATGTAGTGAGTAATTTTAGTCAAGAATACCTTTTAAGGCGACAAAGAGGCAATCAACAGCTCACCAAGTCTGAACAATGTCGTGCAATAGGGCTACGAGAAGCTGCATGTTCCTTCCGCAATATTGCAGAAAGACTTGGCCGGAATGTAGCCGCTGTACACGACTGTGTCACGAGAACGTACGGCCACAGCAAGACACGATTCCGGACGACCACGTGGCACTACTGAGAAGGAAGACCGTCGTGTTTAGTGTATGGCGTGAAACATCGCACTGCGTCTGCAGCAACAATTCGAGCAGCAGTGACACAACGAATTCTTACAAATCGGTTACTTCAGTAACACCTCCGAGCCAGACGATCTATACGTGTATTCCACTGACCCCAAACGACAGCCGTTTGCGACTTGAGTGGTGTCATGGGAGAACAGTGGCCCTGTACCTGGGGTGCGACTCCAGGAGCACTCCCCTGGTTACCGCACGCATCCGGCTGCAATTCAGTCTGATGATTTGACTTCTTGTGCTGTCATCCCAGTGCGTGTTTTCCACCAGATTAACGCTCGCCCACGTAGCACTGTTCTAATCCAATACGCTGTACAGAGTGTCGACATGTTGCCTTGGCCTGATCGATCACCAGATCCGCTTCCAGTCGAGCACTTAAGCCTCAACCGTAACCAACATTAACTGTCCCTGTATTGACTGACTGTGCACAACAAGCACGGAAGTCCCATGCACGTTTGCATGCTTGCATTCAACATTCTGGCCGTTACACTGGACTGGTAAAAAATGTCGTGCGACTAGGGCCTCCCGCCGGGTAAACCGTTTGCCGGGTGCAAGTCTTTCGATTTGACGCCACATCGGCGATTTGCGCTTCGTGATTATACTGGTCGTAATCTGCCAGTATTTCACATTTGCAATGGTTTTTCTCGCGCTTACATTAGCTTGTGAACTAGCAACCTTAATTACTTAAATAGATCACCTAGACGAATGTATTCCTTGCCCGCATCTCGTGGTCGTGCGGTAGCGTTCTCACTTCCCACGCCCGGGTTCCCGGGTTCGATTCCCGGCGGGGTCAGGGATTTTCTCTGCCTCGTGATGGCTGGGTGTTGTGTGCTGTCCTTAGGTTAGTTAGGTTTAAGTAGTTCTAAGTTCTAGTGGACTTATGACCACAGCAGTTGAGTCCCATAGTGCTCAGAGCCATTTTTGAATGTATTCCCGAAATTTCATTACTCTTCATTAATTTTTTCTAGGTTTTGGGATTTTTTCTGTCGGTTTGTATAGGTTTTGATGGGTCAATTTACGAGTATCAATATATGGAACGTAAATTACAGCATCTTTTGATTCCACTGACTTACGAGGGTAATCCCAAAAGTAACGATTCCTATTTTTTTATAAGTACATAGACCTGTTTGTTTCTACAATGATTTACATCAGTTTACAGATTGAACATTTAGCTATTTTTCGACATAATCAAAATTTCTGTCAATGCATTTTTGTAGACGCTGTGGCAGTTTTTGTATGCCCATGTCATACCAGCTCGCTGCCATGCTGTTCAGAAAGTTATGAACCTCTTCTTTCACCTCGGCGTCGGAGCTGAATCGCTGGGACCACAATTAACGCTGACAGGTACTGTGAGACTCTGAAAAAACTCAAACGGGCAATTCAGAACTGGAGAAGAGGAATATTGAGCAAGGGCGTACACATTCTCCATGACAACGCTCGCCCACACATCGCTCGGCAAACCGCTGCTCTCCTGCAACGGTTTCAGTGGCACATAATCACCCACCCACCCTATAGTCCTGACTTGGCACCCAGGGACTATCACCTGTTCCCTAGGTTAAAAGAACATTTTGCCGAAAAGTGATTCAGCACAGACGACGAGGTGAAAGAAGAGGTTCATAACTTTCTGAACGGCATGGCGGCGAGCTGGTATGACATGTGCATACAAAAACTGACACAGTGTCTACAAAAATGCATCGACAGAAATGGTGATTATGTCGAAAAATAGCTAAATGTTCAATCTGTAAACTGATGTAAATCATTGTAGAAACAAACAGGTCTACGTACTTATAAAAAATAGGGACCTTACTTTTGGGGTTACCCTCGTAGATGCTTAATTTTTTACACCGCGAAGGGAGAGTAGTCCTTGTATGTTTGTTTTATGTTGTATGTTAACCAGGGACCTAGAAACGACGGAGAGGCTTCGTCCCCGCCGCAGCCGCAGTGGTCCACAACCCCACGACGACTACCGCAGTCCACTTCACCCCTCCGCCGCCCCACACCGGACCCAGGGTGATTGTGCGGTTCGGCCCCCGGTGGACCTCCCCAGGGAACGTCTGACACCAGACGAGTGTAACCCCTATGTTTGCGTGGTAGAGTAATGGTGGTGTACGCGTACGTGGAGAATTTGTTTGCGCAGCAATCGCCGACATAGTGTAGCTGAGTCCGGCAGACGGATTCGTGCCGGGGACCAGGCGCTCCTTCCCGCTCGGCCAACCGGACGGGCTAGATAATCCCTAGTACCGGTACTTGATAAAAATTTCAGCTTCAAACGTCTAGCCGTTCCTAAGGGGTCTTAACAGGCGGACAGACAACAAGGTGATGGATGCTGTAAGTGTTATTTTCTGCCAGTTTAGTTACGGAAACCGAAAAAGGCCAGCTCACCGTTAATTCTATACGAGCCGCTGGTACAGGCGAAGGAGAAGTTATTAGCAATACCCTAGGACGATGTGAAGGCTGCGAAACCTGCGTTAGAACAAATGAATACACTGAACGAACATTGCAAAGACGACGACTGTGGAAACAAAGAAACTATGAGGAAATTCAGGTCATACGAAAACGCTGCTAGAGGTGCCAAAGTTAGGGAACACACTCTCATAGTCAAGATGGGAACTAATATAAAGTATCCCAAAACAGAAGCACAAATGCTGAAGTCATTTTTCAAATGTTGCTTTACGAAGGAAAATCTAGTAGTATTTCCCCAAATTAACTCTCTCACCACTTCAAATGCGAGTGATATAAATATTAGTGTCAGTGACATTGAGAAAGTGCTGAAAGAGTTAAGACTGGACAAAGCCCCATGTCCTGATGGAAACCCTATCTGATTTATACCGAATTTGCGGATGAGTTAGCCCATACTTTAACTTTAGGTCCCTTGAACAGAAAACTGTGCCCAGACGTTGAAACGAAAGAAAAGGTCACACCTCTCTACGACAAAGGGTAGTATAAGTGATCCAAACTACCGTGCAATACTCTTGAAATCTATTTGTTGTAGACTTTTAGAACATATTATGAAAATTATGGCCGGAATTTGTCACCGTATAGAGTAGGGTAAACATAGTCATGTGTAGGGACTGTGGTTGTTGTGAGCGGACGCAAGGAGAATTGGCCACTCTTCGGGGGCAGGTGGAGGCTTTGTCTGTTAGGCTCATCGAGCTCGAGGCGCAGGCGTCGGCTCGTAGTGGCGTTGGGGCAACTGTGGTGAGACCTATGCCTACTTCGGTGGCCTTGGAATCACATGGAACCCCTGATGTCGCTGCGTCTTCCGGCAGTGAGCATCTTATCGGTCAGCCATCACTCCAAGGTGAATGGCGGACAGTGGTGGGCTCGCGCGTGCCTGGCCGAAAGGCGAAGGTGGGATCTGGCCGCGTGGCAGCTGCCTTACCCCTTTCCAACAGGTACGGGGTGCTTCCTAGTGGTGATGACATCGTTTCCGAGCCACCACAGGATGCCTCGCCTGTTGGGCCAGTGGCCGATTCTCCGGCAAGGTCCCGACAGTCACAGAGGGCGGGCCTATTAGTTATAGGGAGCTCCAACGTTAGGCGGGTTATGGAGCCCCTCAGGAAAATAGCGGGTAGGTCGGGGAAGAATGCCAGTGTGCACTCGGTGTGCTTGCCGGGGGGTCTCGTCCGTAATGTGGAGGAGGCCCTTCCGGCAGCTATTGAACGCACTGGGTGTGACCGGCTGCAGATAGTAGCACATGTCGGAACGAATGACGCCTGCCGCTTGGGTTCTGAGGCCATCCTTGGTTCCTTCCGGCGGCTGGCTGATTTGGTGAAGACAACCAGCATCGCACGCGGAGTGCAAGCTGAGCTTAATATCTGCAGCATAGTGCCCAGAGTCGATCGCGGTCCTCTGGTTTGGAGCCGTGTGGAGGGTCTAAACCAGAGGCTCAGACGACTCTGCGACTATAATGGTTGCAAATTCATCGACCTCCGTTATTGGGTGGAGAACTGTAGGGCCCCCCTAGACAGGTCAGGCGTGCACTACACACCGGAAGCAGCTACTAGGGTAGCAGAGTACGTGTGGCGTGCACACGGGGGTTTTTTAGGTTAGAGGGACCCCCCCTTGGGCGAAACGATAAAATACCTGACGGCTTACCAGAGAGAACATCAGCATCGTTGATAAAGAACGTCCGTCCTCAGAGACCAAAAACAGGAAAAGTTAACGTAATATTGGTAAACTGCAGGAGTATCCAGGGCAAGGTTCCTGAATTAGTATCGCTTATTGAAGGAAATAGTGCGCATATAGTATTAGGAACGGAAAGTTGGTTAAAACCGGAAGTGAACAGTAACGAAATCCTAGACACAGAATGGAATATATACCGCAAGGATAGGATAAACGCCAATGGTGGAGGAGTATTTATAGCAGTAAAGAATTCAATAATATCCAGTGAAGTTATTAGCGAATGCGAATGTGAAATAATCTGGGTTAAGTTAAGTATCAAAGGTGGGTCAGATATGATAGTCGGATGCTTCTATAGACCACCTGCATCAGCAACCGTAGTAGTTGAGCGCCTCAGAGAGAACCTGCAGAACGTCGTGAAGAAGTTTCGTGATCATACTATTGTAATAGGGGGAGACTTCAATCTACCAGGTATAGAATGGGATAGTCACACAATCAGAACTGGAGCCAGGGACAGAGACACTTGTGACATTATCCTGACTGCCTTGTCCGAGAATTACTTCGAGCAGATAGTTAGAGAACCAACTCGTGAAGCTAACGTTTTAGACCTCATAGCAACAAATAGACCGGAACTTTTCGACTCCGTGAATGTAGAAGAGGGTATCAGTGATCATAAGTCAGTGGTTGCATCAATGACTACAAGTGTAATAAGAAATGCCAAGAAAGGAAGGAAAATATATTTGCTTAACAAGAGTGATAGGGCACAAATCGCAGAATATCTGAGTGACCACCATCAAACGTTCATTTCTGAGGAAGAGGATGTGGAACAAAAATGGAAAAAATTCAGAAACATCGTCCAGTACGCCTTAGATAAGTTCGTACCGACTAAGGTCCAAAGCGAGGGGAAAGATCCACCGTGGTATAACAATCATGTACGAAAGGTACTACGGAAACAAAGAAAGCTTCATCATAGGTTTAAGAGTAGTCGAATCATAGCTGATAAGGAAAAGCTGAACGAAGCGAAAAAGAGCGTAAAGAGAGCAATGAGAGAAGCATTCAACGAATTCGAACATAAAACATTGGCAAACAATCTAAACAAGAACCCTAAAAAGTTTTGGTCATATGTAAAATCGGTAAGCGGATCTAAATCCCCTATTCAGTCACTCGTTGACCACGATGGCACCGAAACAGAGGACGACCGAAGAAAGGCAGAAATACTGAATTCAGTGTTCCGAAACTGTTTCACTGCGGAAAATCGTAACACGGTCCCTGACTTCAGCCGTCGCACGGACGCCAAAATGGAAAATATTGAAATAAACGATATCGGAATTGAAAAACAACTGCTATCACTTAGTAGCGGAAAAGCATCCGGACCAGACGAGATACCCGTAAGATTCTACAGTGATTATGCTAAAGAACTTGCCCCCTTTCTATCAGCAATTTATCGTAGATCTCTGGAAGAACGTAAAGTACCTAGCGACTGGAAGAAAGCACAGGTCGTTCCCATTTTCAAGAAGGGTCATAAATCAGATGCGAATAATTATAGGCCTATTTCGCTTACGTCAATCTGTTGTAGAATAATGGAACATGTTTTATGTTCTCGTATTATGACGTTCTTAGATAATACAAATCTCCTTCATCATAACCAACATGGATTCCGCAAACAGAGATCATGTGAAACTCAGCTCGCCCTATTTGTCCAAGATATTCACAGTGCCGTAGACACTGGCGAGCAGATTGATGCCGTATTCCTGGACTTCAGGAAGGCATTTGATACGGTTCCGCACTTACGTTTAGTGAAAAAAATACGAGCTTACGGAATATCGGACCAGGTTTGTGATTGGATTCAGGATTTCCTAGAAGAAAGAACACAACATGTCATTCTTAACGGTTCAAAATCTGCAGATGTAGAGGTAATTTCGGGAGTACCGCAAGGAAGCGTGATAGGACCTTTATTGTTTACAATATACATAAATGACTTAGTTGACAACATCGGTAGCTCCGTGAGGCTATTTGCAGATGACACGGTTGTCTACAAGAAAGTAGCAACATCAGAAGACTCGTACGTACTCCAGGAAGACCTGCAGAGGATTAATGAATGGTGCGACAGCTGGCAGCTTTCCCTAAACGTAGATAAATGTAATATAATGCGCATACATAGGGGCAGAAATCCATTCCAGTACGATTATGCCATAGGTGGTAAATCATTGGAAGCGGTAACGACCGTAAAATACTTAGGAGTTACTATCCGGAGCGATCTGAAGTGGAATGATCACATAAAACAAATAGTGGGAAAAGCAGGCGCCAGGTTGAGATTCATAGGAAGAATTCTAAGAAAATGTGACTCATCGACGAAAGAAGTAGCTTACAAAACGCTTGTTCGTCCGGTTCTTGAGTATTGCTCATCAGTATGGGACCCTTACCAGGTTGGATTAATAGAAGAGATAGACATGATCCAGCGAAAAGCAGCGCGATTCGTCATGGGGACATTTAGTCAGCGCGAGAGCGTTACGGAGATGCTGAACAAGCTCCAGTGGCGGACACTTCAAGAAAGGCGTTACGCAATACGGAGAGGTTTATTATCGAAATTACGAGAGAGCACATTCCGGGAAGAGATGGGCAACATATTACTACCGCCCACATATATCTCGCGTAATGATCACAACGAAAAGATCCGAGAAATTAGAGCAAATACGGAGACTTACAAGCAGTCGTTCTTCCCACGCACAATTCGTGAATGGAACAGGGAAGGGGGGATCAGATAGTGGTACAATAAGTACCCTCCGCCACACACCGTAAGGTGGCTCGCGGAGTATAGATGTAGATGTAGATGTAGATAATGAGGCATCCCGAACAGAATGACTTCCACGCCAACCAGCATGGAATCCAGCATGAAATTCAAGTCGCCTTTATGTCTTATGATTCCCTGGAAGAAATGAAACAACACAGAGAGGAAGATGCAGTATTTCTTGACTTCCGAGAAACATTTGAATTAGTACCACATCTACACTCAATATCAAAAGGACGATCTATGGGGTAAGAGGTGAAATTTATGAATGAGGACTCGTTGCTAGGAAGGACAGACAGCATTTTATCTCGGATGGAAAGTTATCGACAGATTAAGAAGTAACTTCAGGTGTGCCCCACAAAAATGTGTTCGGTCCCTTATTGTTCTTGTTGTATAGTAAAGACCCTGCAGACAGTATTAACAGTGACTTCGGATATTTCACAAATCACGCGGTTATTTGTAATGATGTACTGTCTGAAAGAGCCTACAAACATTCAGTGACATCTTGATATCATTTCAGAGTGGTACAAAGATTAGCATCTTGCTTTAAACGTTTAGAAATTCTGCACGTTAGAAAACAGCTGGAATCGGCCACCTCTTACAACTGATTGGTTGTAACAATAATTATTTAGGTATATGAAATGCAACGATCATATTGGCTCAGCCATACGTAAAGGAGGTGACAGATTGCGATTGATAAATATTAGCGATATGCAGTCAGTTTGCAAAGGAGATTGCTTACCAAACAATCATATGGCCCATTCTAAAATACTGCTCAGCTGGATGGAACCAGGCTAAATAGGGCTAATGGTGGGTACTCAGTTTGGACGAATAAGGACATCACGAATGAACACAAATATCTTTGAGCCATAGGAGTATGTCTCGGAGATGCTGAATAAAACTTGAACACAAATGCAAACTATCTCGAGAAAGATTCAAGAATCTAGGAATATACTACAACCCCCTGCATATCGCTCCCACAAGATTAGATTAATTACAGCGCGCACAGAGGCGTTTAGGCCCCGTATGTGAATGGAACGGGAAGAAGCCCTAGCAGCAGGTAAAGTGCGAAGTACCCTCTGTTATGCACTCCACAGTGGTTTGCAGAGTATGGATGTAAATGTAAAATTTCCACAGATAGCCTCTAAGCACTGGCAGCTCCGACGAAGTCCGTCAAGGCCAAAACAAATGACGTTTGGTCTGAGAGGAGTTCATGCAGCGGTCGCGGTGGTTAATACGGGCGGCGGAACGCCTGTAGCTGCTGCCAGCAGTCGGAAATAGGAGCCGCTTCGCGTTACACTGGAGAGAACACGGGCGAATGAGCATCAATAAAAGAGAATCAGCGAACGTGAACTCCCTCTGCAGTAAACGGTAGGTGAACGCGGGCGAACTGTAATCGGTCGCGTTCAGTTTGCGTTCGCTAGTGCTCGCTTGTGCTCCGCTGAGTATTTAGCTTTCAGTTATTCATCACAGTACCTTTGCCTCTTCCGATTTCTGTTATCATCGCTCTGTGTGGAGACATTTCGTGCTTATCTAGGTCACATGAGGCTTTATTGATTGTGGCATCTGTGTACATTGGTTTCCCGTATACTTGAAATTTATATCTGTTGCTGGAGCCACTTATGGACACATCCAGCAAATGTAAACCATCGACTGTCTGGTGTTCAAAAGTACAGATGATTTTCTACTGCACGTTATTCATTTCTTTTGCAAGGTCCTCAATTTCCTCTGTTGTGCCATCACCATGTATTTCTGGTGTCACATCCAGTGAGCGCATCCAATGCATACAGTAGTTATCCGTCATGTAATTCATTTACTCCATCTTTATTCTTCATAAATGTCACTCCAACTGTGAGTTCAATTTGCAGTATCAATTTTTTTTATACAAAATGTACTATATTAGTTTTGTAATATTCAGTTTGCATAATTAATCATTCGCTACTGCACTTATTAAATTAGCATACACAGCACTCACTACATTTATACTACGCAGTTTCAGTTTTTTAGTCACGGAGAAGCTTAAGCTGCAAACTGTGCTCTCAGAACTTGTCAGTAAAACGCGTCCTTGGACACAGACATAATTTTCCGATGTAAACAAAGATTTCAGTCGACAGTATGGTGGATACTGCACTGTTTTTGTGCAACATATAAATGAAAAATTGTTTGTGCAACGATCACAAAAGCGAAAACCGAAAGAAGAAGCAGAGTAGCAAGGAAGTATATCTAACGAGTAAAATATCATATATATACAACTCGCGAAGTAGCTGTAGCTAAAGAGAATTGTTCTTTTGCACAGGTCAACTGCAGCATCCAACTTACGATGTCCTAACTGAATACTGAAATATGTAATGTGCCAACTGAAAATGGGTGAAAGTCCGAAACGCGTTGATTTAAATAAAAATACATAAAAATGTGGCAGGTTGCTGTATTTCTTAAGACCGACGGAGCTCAACAACCAATAAAATGGATATATTATAGATTACTCTCACGATTTGGTGCATCCCATGGTCAGTGATGTCATCTGATCTTCCAGCACATGATTTTTTTCTCTGGATTTATCTCAAGCCCATCATATTTTCACAGAGGCTTCACAGCACAGGTGGATTGAGAATCGCAATACACGAAGAGCTAATGGCCAAGAAACGATTTAGAGAGTAACGAGTAGATTTCGTTAATGTGTTCCACAATGCACGCCAATTATGGAAGCCATTTGTTTAATGTACTTTCTAACAAATAAATATTGGCTTTCCAATAATGACTACGTGTGTAGGACAGTTATGTATAAGTTATATTGGTGTAAACATACGTTAAACCTCATAATAACCACAGAAATATGAATTACTTCACATGGATTTCCTTCTACTTTCTATGCTTAATTCTGAACAAAGCATATGCGCACCTCAATTGTATGGATTTTTAGGTCATACTAAAAAACTGAACTGCCACCTGCTCGCACCTAATGGATGACAGCTAGTATGATGAATTTTAAGTAATTCCTTCGATTTTTTTGAGATTATTTGTTTATTTCATTTTGTTGAAAGACAATGTTACAGCCGTATCACGCAGAAAATAAACTTTGTTACGTATTTTAGCTAGAGATATGCAAAAGTACCACAAGCATTTGTACATTTTGCTGCAGCAAAGCCTGAAATTTCAAAACTGCTGATAACCTTAGGGGAAACGAATTTTAATGGTACTACACACACACACACACACACACACACACACACACACACACACACACACACACCCTTCTGTCAAAAATTAGCTCATCTTAGTAATTATATATGTAACATGAAATGCTGCAAAATGACCAAAACAATGAGTTAGTTACCAGTAGCTGATCACTGTGGAAATTAAATGTGACTCAACTATTCTGAGACATAATGAAATCTCTTTTCCAACAAGATGCACAGTGATACAGATTTGCACAACCTCTTCATACACGTGTCATTATCACCTAAAGTGGAAAGCTCATTTCTACAAAATCTTCGCACCACTCTTATATCAAAACATCAAGCACAATTTTAAACTGAACTGCTAATACTAAGATAGTGACACCTCAACTTCAATACGTGCTACTGGTACTTCAGTTGAAAGTGATGGACAAATGTTGTTGCACCAGATAAGCAAACGCCACATTCTTAAATTGTAGTAGAAGAGACTACGTCACTTAATTAATAGCTCTTAGTGTACTTCTCTCAGTTAAGAGCTATACATTTTTGATTTTACACTAGACGTATCACCGTGTTGGGTTTCATTGCACGGTTCTATCTTCTGGACGCATATCGCGCAGTGACCACAGCACACTTGCAAGGTCTGAGAATATGAGGAAATTTGGTCATAGGTTCCTTTCAGCTGCTACAAGGTCCTACAGTTAATATGTAGCATTCAGTCATATACAGTGGACCTATTTGGTATGTGTGTCTTGAAGATACAATGAGGAACTATGGTAATCATCTCAGCCTGCCTATCTTTATTTCTAAAGTGTTACGACCAAACATACAAGAAATGGTACGTATGTAGTTGTCTCATATGCTCAAGTCATAATATTATTTATGTAGATATCTCTCATCTGCTTGCTTGCTAGCTGGCCTTCTCATATGTGGGCCACGTTTTGGTTGTTTAGAACAAATGGCTTCTGGATTTGTTGAACTGTTTTGTTTGGAAGTGTAGTGTCAATAGTAATTTGGAGCTTTACTTTGATATTTCATTTACTTCAATATCCGAGTTCACGTCTCATGCTGGAGTAAAATCAGATATTTAATATTACAAAGTCAGTAACAAATTTGGTAAAGAAAAGGCAATAACCGTTCTGAACAACAGCAGTACATGCAAACACCACATTAATTACACAACTTTATTTTTATATGTGATAATCAAAACTTTATCGCTATTTCTCATGACCCTACAGGACAAGCAGACATATGAACATACCGGATGTGAAATTTCACACACTGATAAGCCATTTCTGCTCTAGAACTTCTTATGATACAGTCACATCGACAACTGTGTTCATCAGTTTAAAGTATATTTATAGGCTGTGCTGATATGATACGTGTGCGAAACTGACATGTTATCCCATTGCAGCTCGTTGTGAATGTCTTTGGAAACACTTCTCAAGTATTTGGGCATTTCCTCATGTGAAGCAGTAAGTGTTTTCTCAAGTTGCTCTCATATGAGAATTTCTTTTGACAAATGTTGCAGTTGTATGGTTTTACACCAGTATGCACTCGCGAATGTTCCCTCAAGTTGCTTATGTTTCTGAATCTCTTATGACAGAATTCACAGTTGTAGGGGCGCTCACCAGTATGCAACCGTGAATGCTTTTTCAGGTCACTATTTTGTACGAATGCCTTGTTGCAAACCACGCAGCTGAATGGGCGTTCGCCAGTGTGCAACCACGAATGCTTCTTCAGATCTCCATTTTGTATGAACGTCTTGTTGCAAACGCTACAGCTGAATGGGCGTTCACCAGTGTGCACTCTGAAGTGTCTCTTTAGATTGGCGCCTGTTGTGAATGTTTTGTTGCACACACTGCACGAACGCAGGCGTTCACGTCTGTCCACGTGCGTGTGCTCCTTCATTTCCTGCAACTGTGCAAACGTCTTCTTGCAGATGCTACATCCGTGCCCCATAGGCATTATACCACTTTTATTTCCACAACATGCTTCCTCGTTTGTCGTGCATTGTTCCCTGCTGCCTGTTCCTGCAGCATCATTACTCTTGTCATCCTCCGCACCAATGGAAACAGTACTGCGAAAAGTGGAAAAAACTGCGTTAGAAAGTATTTTCAGAGCAGTACAACAATCAAAATGAAAAATTATATCAACAAATGTTAGGTCGTCAAATGTCTCAAAAGGTGCTCCAAAACAGATTATTAATTAAGATCACAAAGCCTTGAATCAACATATTTTAGGCCCCTTTTAAGAGGCAACAAAAAAAGATTTGAGGCCATTTCAGGCATTACTTTAGGACTTAAAAGTTTTAAAATTTCTCTGAGCATTTCAAAGAAGTTAAAAATAACCAAATTCACTGACACCGCGGTTAATGCAAAGTGAAACTCAATCATAACTTTGGCAGACGTAGGAAATTAACTGATATGGACCACAGAACTATAAGGCATATTACGTGAACTACATCAAAATCAATAACTCCATTACAAAACTATTAGATGCTCAACATCAGATAGTCCTTTGGTGCTGTTCTTGATTTGTTTGGGCATGTTAAGGGATTTTCATAGTTTTCCTAGCACTCACAATACACTAGGACGAAAACGGAAGAGAGACTTGCTTCGACTATTATAAACGACGCCACATCAGTCGTGGAGCAGTGGATAATAACGTTTACAGAGTGACGTACCATGTAAAAGACGTTGCATTGAGAGAAACCTGTGTAAACCTTGCGGATTACAGGAAATAAACTACTTAAGTGACGGTGTGTGGTCACAAAAAGTTCGATCCAGAATTTGATTGAAAATGTTCATAAGTAATGAAGAAAATCGACAGGTAATAGTGTTCAGCTCAACACTCCATAATTTGTCAAAAATTTAGACTTCTGTGTTGCGTGAAATCTTAATAAACCCTTTCAACTGTTGACTGATTCATGCATTTTTGATATATTATCACCCAGTAACTAATTATAATTTGGAATTATTGCTAGACAATTCCGACTACAGCAATAGTAGTAGCGTCTATTTTAATAAAACATTATTGAATCTACCAATCCGTATTGCGACTTGGACCGATATAACACTGGTCACCACGCTGGTAAAATGAAAATAGATTCCATTCTGATGTCACTAAGTTCTTTAAAATCTAAGCTAATCCATGTGGCTAGTTTTTTAGTCTTCTGACTGGATTGAACCACGAATTTCTCCCCTGTGCCAACCTCTTCATCTCGGAGTAGCACTTGCAAACTACTTCCTCAATTATTTGCTGGATGTATTCCAATATATGTCTTCCCCTACAGTTTTTACTCTCTACAGCTCCCTCTAGTACCGGGCAGGTTGTTCCCTGATGTCTTGACAGACGCCCTTTCCCCCTGACACCTTATAAGTGTCTTCCACACACTCCCTTCCACTCAGATTCTGCACTTTCAACATTCGCATGTAGCACCACAACTCAAATGCTACGTTTTTCTTCTATTCCAGTTTTCCGGCAGTCAGTGTGTCATTACCCTATGGTGCTGTGCTCCAAACGTACATAATTAGATATTTTTTCCTCAAATTTAAGCTATGTTTGATACTAATAGGCTTCTCTTGACCAGGAATGCACTTTTTGCCAGTGCTAGTCTGTTTTTGATGTCCTTGTTCCATCCTATGGGTTATTTTGTTGCGTAAGCAGCAGAATTTCTTAACTTTATCTACTTCGTGGATATTATCCTGGTATCTTTCTCACTGTTCTCATGTCTGCTACTTCTCATTACTTTTGTCTGTCTTCCATTTATTCTCAATCTATATTCTCTACTCGGTACACCGTCCATTGCATTCAGCATATTATGTAATTTTTCTTCACTTTAACTGAGGATAGCAATGTCATCATCGGATGTTATCGCTGATATCCTTTCACTTTGAATTTTAATTCCACTCTTGAACCTTTCTTTTATTCCCGTCATCGCTTCTTTGAGGTGTAGCTTGAACAATAGGGTCGAACGACTACAGCCCTGCCTTACAGGCTTTTTAATCCGAGCACTACGTTGTTGGTCTTCACCTCTTATTATTCCCTCTTGGCTCTTGAACATGCATGTTCCCGTCTCTCCCTATAACTTGCCCCTATTTTCCTCAGAATTTCGAGCGTATTACACCATTTGGCATAGACGGATGCTTTTTCCAAGGTCGACAAATCCTATGAACGTCTGTTGATTTTTCTTTAGTCTTAATAACTTGAACATTTCCACCAAACTAATCATTGCCCAATACATAACACACTGTAAATTCGAATAAAAGAATGGTCACAGTTAACCATAAAGCTTTAATCTGCACTCTAGGATTGTCATACACTATTTTGCAATGCGCGTGGTCTGCTCTGTGCTTTAAATAAGTGAGATTCATGTGTACAGGATACTCTTTGATTCTTTTTAAGCTGCGGCGCTTAATTTGAGCAGTACTTCCGTTTTTCTTTACTTCTACAGGATCCCGAACAAATTTCAGGTTTGTAATGATTACCTATTCCATGAGGCGACTTGCATTTACGTAAAAAGTTCAAACACGGACGATCAACAGTTTCTTCTGATACCCACATTCAGTGACACACATTAACCACTTCCACTTCTATAAAAATAGGGCCCATGACTAAAAAGAAAGAATTACTCTCTTTGTTGACTGAATGAGCGTTGTTTTCAGTGTTGCTTGAACATTGGCTAGCATATGAATTATTGTACAGGAATTGTACAGGAATTCTCGTCCACTGGGTGAAGATGTTTATACTGCAATTATGTCTTATTCCAAATTTTATTAAATATTTGCTGAACCTAGTACAAATCTAACTTATACAAATCCCTCTACTTTCAACAACAATTCGAAGCTTGCAGTTTAATTGTTAGGTTCACAGTACAAAGCTCCAGATTAGAAATTTTGAAAACGGAAGAAAGCTCAATTTGTAGTAACAAGTAAGCAGCCTCTGGCACGGCACTTAACAGTGGTTTGCAGAGTATGTTTGTATATGTAGAACGGGGTTTCGCTGCAACATCCTGACAGCAGGGTCAAACGTCGATGTGAGAGACTACACACCAGACGGACAGCTGGTTAGTGAGGCAAGCAATCTTGTCTGGTCTATCGGTGTAAATGTAATCGTTTATTAACAATTAATATAGGTCTTCAACTTGTTTTCTGAATATAGGCTGCAAAAGAACCTGGTGAAGGCGTCATATTCAACATATGCAGATCCGTTCACTTGTACTTCCGTATTATGAGGAAATTAATAATCTTCTGTTTGTACGGGTCCACAGAGGCTGTAAATTTTTGAGGGAGGCCTTTTTCCTGCGCAGGATGTATTATTTTGAGGTGTTCACTTTATTTCACAATTTAGCGATTAGCTAATTTCGCCTCTTTGGGCATTACAAAGCAACCTGTTTGTAAAAACAATACCAAAAGTTATATAGCAGCTGCAAGAAGAAACAGAAGAAATAAAAGCAAAAATTTAAATAGATAAAAAAAGGTTACACGCTTCTGTTACTTTCATCACAGTAAAAATTATAATGGACAGAGCATGACTTATTCGAAACGTCTGTATGGAGGAAGCAACAGGTAGATCTCTGTAACAACAGTCTGACACAGCAATAGTGGTTAGGACACAATTCCTAAGGGGCCAAACTGCTGAGGTCATCGGTCCCTATACTTACACACTACTTAAACCCACTTTTGCCCTTGGGAGGACTCGAACCTCCGGCGGGAGGGGCCGCGCAATCCGTGACATGGCGCCTCAAACCGCACGGCCACTCCGCGCGACACAACCTGCATATTCGTACATCACTATTTAACGTACAGTGAAACTTCACGAAATGACCGCCACTTTAAGCCGATCCCCTCTCTAAACGAACATATTTTTAAGGAACGGAAATAAACTTCTAAAAGAACAATGCATCGTTATCACGTTTAAGATGACCACGTCTTTTCCCGAGCAACGACCACTGTTTAACAACGTCCTCCCTTTAAGACGACCACGCACTAATCATAGAAGAGGCAATGACAACACTCTAGAGCAGTAAGATTTCTCATCGACAATGTGGCTCAACTACCTCTGATATTTTATTGTCCTTTTTACTTCTAATAGCAAATAGTTCTTATTTTTCCTCTGAAGTGAACAATCATCGCTAATTCAAATAAATAAAAAAAAACTTCTTGTTCTTTCACTAGAACAGCGAAATTGTGTTATTAGAGTGAAAAAGGAACATCTCAGAGCCAGTAGCGAATGAGCTTAATTGTGGAAAAAGCCATGTACAGAATACAGTTGCAAATCGAAGTAGTCATGTTAAGGAATTGGGAGAAAACGCCAACAAAATTTCAAAGAAAAGACGGAGGCAACAATTTGAAGAGGTCAGTAATTCAGTTTTAGAGGGGTTTAATTGAGTGCGTGTCAGAGGATTGCCAGTTAATTGGCTAATGCTACGAGAAAAAGCTCTTAAATTCGCTTCTGATCTTGGAATTCCTAATTTCAATGCAACCAACGGCTGAATGGCCTGATTTCGTGTTCGACAGGGTATTGTTTTCTGAGCGGTCTGTGGTGAAAGTACAGAAGTGACCAAGATGTTGTGTCCCACTGCAAGTCGAAACTTACAAGGGGACCCTCCATACTGCGCTTCAGTTATGTTGTAGAGGCACTTACCCTGAGTACCTGGCTATCCGGTATTTTTAGCGACGGGCCTTAGTTTTTGAGAAAATCGATTTTGAAGTTCACTGCGGCATTTGTATACCCGTAACATGAAATGTATCCCGAGAAAGTCAGCGTAGCACAGCGGTAAATATTCATGCCTACCGCGCTGGAGGTACGTGTTCGAATCCTGCTTTTTTTCTTCAAAATCGACCGAATTTTTCAATTTTACTTCGAAGAAAATCGGCACACTGTAAGGTGTGCGACATTATAAAGATATATTCAGTTATTAATTTTTTCTGTCATACAATATCACAAATTCTTACTTTTCATCGCCCACATTGCTTGATGTGCCACAACAATACTGTGCGTGATACTTACCATAGAAACAACCGAAGCACAAAGTTTCGCAGCACCACGCGCATTTTATGAAAACAACCGTCTTGCCGGCGCACGGTATCTTCATGAGCGATACCAGGAAAGACAATTTTTTTGCATTCAAAAAGATTTCTCTTTCATCCGCTAATTTCAATGCGAACCATGCGTATCTAATCCTGCTTTCAAAATTAGATGAGCTGAATTGATGTAGGGTTGGCGAATGTAATTTTATCGAATCTTCCCTACAAGCGATCTCTCTATTGCTTTTCAAGTCGGGAGCATTCCGAATAATTTTCGTGAAGATTTTCACCTGTCGGTAAAAATTAACATCGCAGGGCTGGCAATAAGAAGTGCACTTTGGTGGGGCCACTTTTAGGGTGCAGTTGCTCGCTTTCCTTTCATCAGTGAATAGATGATCGCATAAAGTTAAATCGGTTTGCCCTCTGCACGAATCGATGATGTAAAAATTTTTTTTTCTATCCCAGGTACGGAATAATTACAGAACGCAAAACTTTTTCGTACACCAGTTCCGTGAACTTCCCGGATTTCGTGCAGGACACGGCTACATTTCTGTATTTCCCAGTTAATTTGTCTACTCGTTTTTGAACGTTATGGCCAAATTTTCCGGACGTTCTTGATACATAAAAAAACATATGGAAGTAGCCGTGAACCTTTACCGCTGCGCTATGTTGACTAGCTCGGAACACACTTAATGTTACGGGTATACAAATCGCGCAATGAGCTTCAAAATCGATTTTCTCGAAAACCAAGGCCCGTCGCTAAAAAAACCGGATAGCCAGGTACTCAGGGTAAGTGCCTCTACAACATAGTTGAAGCGCATCAAAACCCGTGATTTACAGTATGGAGGGTCCTCTTGTTAGTGTAATTATAAGTGGCTATTGTGGCAGTGATATTTACAATATGGATGAAACTGGCCTATTCTTTAAAGCTATTTCAGACAAATCATTAACTGTGAAGGCTAATCAGTGCAAAGGCGGTAAAATGGAGAAACAAAGATTCACCGTCGGTCTTTTTGCTAACCTCTGTGGTGAATAAGGAAAGAATCACTAGCAATATATACAACAAATCATCCACGGTGCTTCAAAAACAATGGCATGGCATTTCCTTGCGTGGTGTCTCTTGGCATGGGTGGGGGGAAAGGAGCGGGGGGGGGGGGGCACTGCATGGATGATGAGTCTGACATTTTGCATTCTCGACTGAATAATGTAAATTAAGAAACGAGAATTCAGAAACGTAACATCTAACTTTTCGTTGATAGCGCACCATGTCACTGCAGCGAAAAGTTATCAGATGTGGAAGTATATCTTTTTTTCTTGCCAACAGAACATTGTGTGTTCAGCTTCTTGACCAAGGAGTGCTCCGGTCTTTTAAATCATATTGCCGAAAGAAACTTCTGTGTTCCCTAGCTGCGAAAATGGACAACGCCACATCCGTGTATAACTCAGCTAAGTCTATGACCGTGGCTGATGCTGTCAGCTGGATTAAAGGTGCGTGGAATGAAGTGAAAAACAAAACAATTAGAAAAGCATCGTTAATTCTGGTTTCCAGTCTTCTCAAAATGTGGACGCTGGAGAAGAAGAAGGTGGCAATCAATCAATAAACATCCCCACTCACCTGTGCGATGCTGCCAACATCACATTTTACCTCGACCACCTTTTAAGCAGACCACCCCTACGGACGATCACTTTCTCACAAAAATTCAAGTTGTCGGCTTAAACAGGTCTCATCATAAATCACACCACACTAAAGACGTAACGATATTCAAATAACATTACCGTCGAATGGTGCAATAAGTTACTGTATTATATGTGACATCCTGTACAGACAACTACACCATTTGCAGTTATCTAAGGTTACTGCTAATATACTAATAAATGGTCAGGAAGGCTCCTGCCACACTTCCGACGAGCACATCTGAAATTGTGTGATTATCTGTCGATGAGTGTACATCGAAGATAAGATTTCTCCCTACCGAGAAATCCGCAATCCACTGTAAATTCTGTTAACACCCCTATTACATTCGCCAATAAGCGTTGTTGTTGTATGTGTCAAAAGTTTTTCCAAAGCCGATAAATACTGCATTTACGTGAGAGGCGTGATCCACGTGTTTTAGGATGGCATGTGAGAGTTGTGGTATACATGAGCAATGTTTTGGAATCAGTCACAGTTTACATGGAGACATCCATTTTGTCTGAGGTACCGCATTATGTTTAGCCAGTCCGCCTGCTTAGCTGGGTGGTAACGTGCTTGCCTCCCATGCAGGGTTCGATTCCCGGCCGGGTTGGAGGTTTTCTCCGCTCGTGCACTGGGTGTCGTGTCGTGTTATGCTCATCATGATTCCACCCTCGGCACCGGCACGCGAGTAGCCCGATGTGGCGTCGACCTGCCGGCCAGCAATGCCGTACGCTCATTTCGTTTCATGGTTCAAATGGCTCTGAGCACTATGCGACATAACTTCTGAGGTCATCAGTAGCCTAGAACTTAGAACTAATTAAACCTAACTAACCTAAGGACACCACACACATCCATTCCCGAGGCAGGATTCGAACCTGCGACCGTAGCGGTCGCGCGGTTCCAGACTGAAGCGCCTAGAACCGCACGGCCACACCGGCCGGCATTTCGTTTCATGTTTGGGCTCAAAAGTGTTTACGATTTCGCAACAAATAGATGAAAAAACGAAAAAGATATTCAATATTACTTTTTTGGATCACTTCTGCTATACTTGACGCCCACGGTTATGAGCTGTGCTTTCCTCCAACACACCACTTTGTTCAAAACATCTATGGATTACTGTGGTTGAAATAGGATCTAACTCAGTCGCAATTTCTACATAGAATTCGAGAACGGGTACATTAGGCCCTGGGACCAATTCTAGCGGTTTCAGCGATTTCTAAACAACCTTAACACTAATGTATGTACCACTCATTTCTGCAGTAATGCGAGAATTAAATTTATTCAGCACTCATGCAATTAAAGGAAATTTGAAAATGGAATTCAGCAACTCTGCTTCGCATTGCCAAGCTCAGTGTCAGTTCCTGTGTCATCCACGAGTCTCTGTGCACGATGTTCCGTGCCACTGAAATCTGCTACACACGACCAGAACTTCTTTTCGTTTTGTGAATAGTGTCTCGATAAGAGGCTACGAAGGTTGTCATTGAAGACTTCACTCATCGCCATTTGTTGCAGTCAGTCACTTTAAATAAGTACCTATGACTCTTTTTACCTCAGCAATTGCTGTTTCCTTAGCAACAGCTGTAAGAAGACTGTATAGCATGGACCACCACATCATCATCTACTAGATAGGGCAGACCTGGGCGCATTGGTCATGGTCGACTGGTATTATTTAAACCACCGCTAGATTCTCGGTTGCCAAGTGCTCGGTTTTTTATCGAACTGTTCGGTATTTCAGCCCCACGTTCGCTGTTCTGTACTGAAGTATGACTGGCTCGGTATTTTTAGAATTCTATTCATATCACTAATTTATTTATCGATTTACAAAAGTATCAGATGGCTAATGGCGGCTCCATGCAGCAATGCGTATGTGGAGAGAATCCTCAGTGACATGAATCATTTATGATATGACGTTAGAAATAAGTTGAGTGTCACGTCGAAACGTTCATCTCCAGACCATTAGAGGCGCCAGAAAAGTCATGAAACCATGTAACTGGCTGATTGGACCCCACGCAGTGTGACCCAATAGAGGCTGATTCAGTTGTGTAGTTATGCATGCAATTCTGGAGTTTTGTTCGTTTATGTAGTCTTTTTCTCACTTCATATCTGCATACTGCGAGTTATATTTTGTTACATCGTCGTTATAATAGGATTGTGTACTTAAAATTTCACAAGCTTTATCGTGGAACTGGAGGGAATTACAGTTGAGAAAATGTTCACTATTAATACTATGGTAAGATAACAGTTATTCTAGAGAATGCAATAAGGAATTTTGTGTTTTTCAGAATGTCCCACATCGTATGTGGGACATTCTGACGTTGAAATATTTCAACTGACGTTGAAATATTCCTGTAAATTTCCGAGCTGTTCATCTGGATTTTACGTAGGTTAAGCAGGGGAAGTTAACAGCAAGCATTTCTACAGGTTTCCCAGACAACTTCAAGAGTCACTTCTGCAGTGGAAAAGCGTTTAGTGAGCTGCCACCTGATGTGAACTCTGCTAGTGCTTTTGTTAGTGATGACCATTTCTCTGAAGAAGGCTTGATCAATGAAACTAGGTAGAAGCTAAACAGGGGCGTGTTTCCAAAACATCTGGTATGTGTTCATTATGTCGCTGCTACATCAGAAACGGGTCAGGTGAATACTAGTGTTAGTGAATTACCAAACACTGACTGTGTTGTGGCAAGTGATTATGCAGCTCCTTATACCAGAAGTGAAAATGGTAGTAGCGAATTAAACAAGCACAAGCTGTGCTCAACAGTGTAATTCTTTGGGTGATAAATTTTTTGGCCCCCTTCAAGATTAATCTACAGATCGGGGGTATGCATGCTTAGCTGAAATGCCTTTTAATGAGGAAAGTGGAGTTTTTGGTACAGGAGTTTCAAAACCAGACTTAAGTATTCGAAAATCGGAAATGTGTAAGATTCATAGGAATACTTTAAGAAGGCTAGCACAACTTAGAACAAATCTACATTATGGGAAAAATGAACAAAAACACTCAAATATTTGTGTGATAGCAAACGTTCTCTTTAATGGAAAACAATTTAAATTCTGTTGCCAGGGATTTCATAAGCAGCCAGCAAATGCTAGGCGATGGACGTCTGAGGGCAAGGTACAGTATTTGCTCTGTCCTTACACAAGCGGTCTATACAGGTATTTGTCAGTTCATTTTTCCATTCCTTCTGCGAAGCAACTGAAATCTGTGTTCCACATTTTGAGCCAGGACTGAATCCTGCAGTGACGAATGCAATAAAGGCAGAAGTTGAGGCAACGTGCAACAATGATAAATATTGTTGTTTGTTGTTTGATGAAATGTCTTAGGAGAGAGGTTTGTATTAAGATGCGAACAAGCCGCATACCACAGAGTTTCGGGATATAAAACATTTACAGAGATCAATGGTATATGCAGGTCATGCATTGGTATTCATGGCCAGAGGCATACAAAAAAGTTGGAAATAGGTTGTTGTGTAGTACTTCACTCAGCACTCGATTTCAAGTACCGTTTAAAAGCTCTCATTACCTATGTTATACTGAAGGTGGTTTGTACAGTTTGTGACCAGGGAGCAACCAAGCAGAGAGGACTGAAGGAACTCTGCAGTGAGGAATCTACTAAATCCCGTCCATTTAATTTTTTTGTTAGTGACGAACCTATTGCAGTGCTTTATGATGTCCCACAACTATTAAAGAATATCATAAATTCTCTAATGGGAAATAAAAAACGATCTAGGTTTAAAAAAAGACCAGTTTTGAATTTATTCAAAGGGCTTATCTTCTGGCTCAGCACAAAACGTTTCAGACTGTCAAAGTTGCAGAGGAGTCATTCTGACTTTAAGGATTCTTTTACTAAAATGAAAGTTAATGTAACTGTAGCGCAGCTTCCTCATACAGTTGTTGCAGTTATTGAGAACTATGCAGCATTTAAAATATTACCTGCAGAAGCAATGTATACTTCACAATTTCTTCAAAAGATAGACTGCCTGCTCGATTCAGTAAAGAGCGCCTATTATCGTTCACCAGATGGCAATATTATAAACGTGCCCTCTCTTTGAGTCTCCACGTACTGAAAATTGCTACAGTGTACTAAAGGAAATGGAAAATTGGAAAGTATTGGAGCTAGGAACAGGGAGAGATAAGACAAAAATGATCAGTTTCATAAGTGGTTGTCAAACTACAATAAGGTCACTGATGTTGATTTTCAGCAGATTAAAAAAGTACTTCAAATTTTTAAGCACGAGGGCCACCAATCAATACCCGCTGGACAACGTTTTTTGTTGTGCGAGGCAACATGGTGTTTCAAACACCAATCCGACCGGCTTTCAGTTCAAAGCAGCGCTCAAAACACTTATAATCGAAAACATGTCCCTACCTGCAAATTCATTAGGATGATAGAAGCATGCAATATCTGGGATCTCAAAAGACAGCTTTCCTCATTCCACAAAAGACGACTGCACAGTCGATGAAGATGATTTATACAGGGTCCTTGCTAATAGCGCAGCTGGTGGTGAAGTGGCTGGTGCAAGGAATGACAGACAAGCATTCGCACACGTAGCTGGTTACATTCTGCAAACATGTGTGGAACGCCTGAAACCGACTGTGATGGCTGTAAAAACAATTCCGTTTTCACAAACACCCACAGAGGATCGTACAGGGTGCGTTAGGACGTTCAAACTACACGGTTGGCCGCGGGGCATGATGGGAATTAGTATGTGTATTAGGGTTTGCTTTAGCGACGAAGCCTCACTTTCATTTGAATGGGTTCACCAATAAGCAAGACCGGCGCATTTGGGGACTGAGAATCCGCATTTCGCGATCGAGAAGTCTCTTCACCTCAACGGGTGATTGTGTGGTGTGCAGTGTCCAGTCACGGAATAATCAGTGCGACTTTCGTCGATGGCACGGTGACTACCGAACGGTACGTGAAGCTTTTGGAAGACGATTTCACCCGCGTTATCCAAAGCTACACTGATTTCGACCTCATGTGGTTCGTGCAAGACGGAGCTCGACTACATCGAAACAGGAGAGTGTTTGATGTCCTGGAGGAGCGCTTTGGGGACCGCATCCTGGATCATGGGTACCCGGAGGCCACTGCCGTGGGCCTCGTTTGGCCGCCATATTCTCCGGATCCGAACACATGTGACTCCTATTGTGGGGCTGTATTAAAGACTAGGTGTACAGCAATAATCCCAAACCACTGCTGAACTGAAAACTGCCACCCAGGAGGTCATCGGTAGCACAGATGTTCCGACACTTCAGCGGGTCATACAGAATGTCGCTATTCGTATGCGCCACATCATTGCCAATGATGGCAGGCATATCAAACATGTCATAACCTAAACGCGAATATCTGTAGCTGTAGTGACAGCCTAATGTCCTTTTAACGAATGTTCACTGTCAGTTGCACGCACTGTTGGATAAATATCGGCAGCAGGAAAAATCGGAAGATAGACTCTATTCATTGTTTGAATTCCAGAAGGGATAATAGTTAGTAGCGCCCACTTTTCTGAACAATATATGTTAAGAAAATGTGTACCATTTCATTTTACAAGTATGTCAGAGATTGAAAGCACCCTGCCTATAATAAAAGAATAAACGTGGTTAAGAAGAAACTGAATAAAAAGTTTAAAGGTGTTTGACACTTCAGAGATAAATTTTACTGTGGACTTAAAAAATAAAAATAAAGTTAATTTTTGTTTTTAGGTAATTGCTTTTGTCCCCATTCCCTTTGTGGTACTTTTCTCTTGATGTTGTGTGTCAGCTTTTGTGTTGAAGCATTTACTCTTTTAAGGTATAGGAACATTTTAAAGTACGTCAATGGTTAATTATGCAAGTTTCCTGACATATGCACACAGTTGGAACAAATTTTAGATAACAAGTAGGCCTACATGCTTCGTCTACTTCTACTGATTTTTTTGGTGGTAGTGTGCTATTTCTAATCATCGAAATGAAAGCTATTTGAAGCTGCTGTAAGTCCAGCATTTCTCTTAATTCTGTGATAAAGGTCAGTTGGAGAAAGCATGCATTAGCAGGTTTTCACCTGTAAAAATCAGATGTTTATACCACGGTTACTGTTGTAAAGCTATGGTAAAGGACATTTCTTACATTTTATGACAAATTCTCAATACCATAGTTTCGCAAATTGTTAACAATAGGCACGTGGGGGGCAGACAATGTGTCGACTAAAGGAACGTAATAGGCCTATCGCTCACGATTAAATCGGGTTAATTCACCTTCTGCGTGTCTCCAGGAGAACGCAATAATACGGTATATTATCTGCAGCTTGAACATGCAAGAAGGTAAACCGGTGTTTTACTTCCCGTCGAGTGAACTTCCATAAGACACGAAAAATATAAAGATCAAATACAGAAATCAAAGTCTTGTTTTAGTAGATTAATAAATTATTCAAATTAACCTGCCTCTACATATGATGAAATATACTTCCATTCACCTTCGTAAGTTATTTTCCGTAGATCTGCATTATCAGTTTGGTATATGAATTAAAAAATACCGTTCATTTGTGATAAACATGAGTTAAAGACACTGCTGTACGGTATTGCAGTATGTTATAGCTACGTTTAAATTGTTTTTCTCTGATGCTAGGCAAAAACGTAGCTTTGCAAGTTCGGAAGATACGTATAAATAAAATTCAAAGAACAAAAAAAATCTACATAAGCTACAGGGGACGCAACCTTTAGTTCATCTCCATACACTTGAGACGCTGCTATAGCTCCGAGTTTCAATGTTTTAACACGGGACTTACGTTTCTTATTTATTGTTGTTCTGTTTTCTTGTTGTGAAAGGCAATTTCGTTTGGTCGAGATGTTTTGTTGTTCGCTCCAACACAATGCTCTTACTAAACAAGTTAGTACAACGATTATACTCCTTAGGTTAATGATTGTTTTGACGCCGTATACAGCGATTACTGTTACAAATATTTTCGTAAGCGAATTAAAATTATTCCAATATGGCGATGATATACTACGGTGCACTTAAATACGGACACGTCGGCCCGCAAGACCAACGTTCCCCGCAGTCATTTTCTAAGTACTCTTATTAATTTTAATAGAACCAAGGTAGTCGAGGTCTAAATTGTATCTAATGCAATTCTCACGTAAGATAATTGTGTCCTGCATTGATTTTACACCCGAAATATGTATGCAATGTTCGATTTTTATCTTTTTTGTTACAAAACTCATAACCAATCATGAAGTATTCGACTAATATCACTGTAATATAAATTGGAAATGATTACTTATGGGAGACTGAAGGACGTATAATTTTAAGTATCTCATCTATGTGTATCTTCTAATGTTGTCATGTTTTTACTCATTGTCTTCCTGCTGTTTTGTTTTTAGAATGGTCAGAAATCATAAAAATAAAATTAAAATAGGTAATGTTTCTGAAGCAACTATGAGATTAGCAGTAATAGAACTTAAACGGAATGAAGGATCTCGTACGGAAGTGAGCAAAGATATTAACAGTCCTAGAAAAACGTGGTAAGAGGTACTGCAACATATTCAGAAACTGAAACGGATCCCTCATGAGACCTGGAACGTTGGTTAAACTGGAATCACCACAATCCATGCCGGCCGGAATGGCCGAGCGGTTCTAGGCGCTACAGTCCGGAACCGCGCGACCGCTTCGGTCGCAGGTTCGAATCCTGCCTCGGGCATGGATGTGTGTGATGTGCTTAGGTTAGTTAGGTTTAAGTACTTCTAAGTTCTAGGGGACTGATGGCCTC